>NC_140277.1:5023247-5125747 GCF_964030765.1 Micromesistius poutassou
GTGTGTGTGTGTGTGTGTGTGTGTGTGTGTGTGTGTGTGTGTATGTGTGTGTGTGTGTGTGTGTGTGTGTGTGTGGGTGTGTGTGTGTGTGTGTGTGTGGGTGTACGAGTATGTGTTTGTGTGTGGTGTATGTTTGCGTGAGTATGCGTGCAAGTGTGTGTGTGTGTGTTTGCATGCGTACGCTTAGAAATGTGTGTGTGTGTGTGTGTGTGTGTGTGTGTGTGCGCCTCACTTCTGAAAGGTGAGTCTTTTTCATTTCCCCTCCTCCTGACGAGCAGACAGGACGGGTTCAAAGGGAGACACTCCTGACACGGCGTGTGATAGCTGCGCCCCGCTCCTTTATCTGCAGCGGCCGCATTAGCACGTAAATGAGGCCGCACTTTGGGTTTAGGGAGTGGGGAGCGCACGCAGTGTAAACAGGAGTTGTACTGTTATCATTACTGGACAGATTGCCGACATACTAAAACCTCTGATTCATTAGCATTCAAAAGGAGGGCTAAGTGTTTGACACTGACTCTGTTTATACACTTTTTTTTTTTTCTTTTTCTAATACTTCTGGGGATTGTATAGAAGAAATACATAGTGTATATGTTATAACATCCCTGTTATATCTTCTGCTGAGCAAAAGTTATACGTTTTAATTGGATAATATTCACTAATTGGGAAAGCGCTGAGTTAGGTGTCAAATTGTACTTTGTACCTTATCAATTCCCTGATTCACAACTTTCCAGTGCACAACAACAATCAGAGTGTTTACAGTGCTTAAAGGAGAACTATGCAGGCGAGCCGTGAGTAGTGGTCTCGAGGACGTGGCGTTCCTGGTGGCAAGTGGTATCGGACGTGCAGTTCCCCGACTAATTAGCGGAAGTGCTATGTTTGGTGAATGCAGCTCGCTAGCCCATGTTAGCCGTGTGTGTGTGTGTGTGTGTGTGTGTGTGTGTGTGCACACGCTGGAGTGTGTTCGCCGACCGGCGGCTCCCCCGAATACCTCCATTGTGAGTCGGGCTTATCGCATGGGAGAGGGAACTGGCAGCCTCTTAAAAGGTATTATACATGTGCCTCTCCTTCTCCTTCCCATCTCTGTGTGTGTGACGGGAGCTCTTGGGATGAAAGGGGGGGGGGGGGGGAGGCGGGTTGGAAAAAAAGAGGCATCGTTTCCCTGACATGAGGAAGTCTTTGTTTCTATTCTCTCCATCCCCGAGTCTCTCCAGGAATCCTAATTTCCAGCATTCACCCACCTATCGGCAGATAAAAGCCTGGCTGAAGAGGTGGAGGGATGGGGGCAGGCCGCGGGGAGGGGGTCCCTCAATGGAGACAGCTTGTAGCCAGTCTGCATTAGGGACAAGCACAAAGCTGGGGAGTGACAAGAGGTTGGAGCGCAGGTTTTTACAACCGGCGCTTTGAATTGGGAGGGGGCGGGAGGGTGGGAGGGTGGGGTTGGGGTTTGGGGGTGGGGGGTGGGGGGTGGTCGCTGTGTGAAGCTCCTTATAGGTTCCGCCTTTTTTCTTCCTCCACCCGACATCGTTGCGGACACTTGGCCCTCAGCCCCTGGGAGGAACCCGGGCTGGGGGATTCTGGGGGGTGTAGTTCAGGGAAACCAAGAGAAAGATTTTGAAGAGGGTTTTGAACCGTGCCTGTGAAAGACAGACCATATTTGTTTGTGTGTGTGTGTGTGTGTGTGTGTGTGTTTGTGTAGGAAGGGAGAATTTGATGGAGGGGGAGGGGGGGGGGCGGATGTCCAGGATCATGGAAGGCCAGGTGCAGCGAGGGGCAATTTGGGCGACGTACACCATGGGGTGTACATCAGGTCACATGGTGTCAGAACGGGGCGAGCATAAGGTCCATACCAGGCCCCTAGGGGAAAGGGAGGTGTTAAGTTATAATGACACACACACACACACACACACACACACACACACACAGACACACACACACACACACACACACACACACACACACACACGTTCCAAAAGGGGAGTGGGGCCCTTTATAAAAAAGAGGAAGAAGAAGGGATGGAGCTGAATGCAGAAAAGGGCTGGATTAATCAGCACATTAAGGGCTTGCTCAGGATTGGAAATAATTATGGGGTCTGACAAGGTGCAGAGGTGCCAGAGCCAGCTCCTTTCAGGATTGCATTTTAAAAAGCAGTTTAAAAAAGCCCTCAGATGTTGGCATTATCTTGCGTGACCAAATTAGGAGCAAATGAGAAAAGTTTATCTGGCATTTTGGAGTATTGAAAGGGCTTAGGCTTTATATATTATACAGTGTGTGTATGTGTGTGTGTGCGTGTGTGTATATGCAAACTCATGCAGATGCGTATTCCGCAAAGGGTGCAGGAATTGTGGGTAAATCCATTTTTACAACAAAAAAAAAAGAACACGGCAAAGGTTTAGATTAAAAGTGGGTGTTTTTTGTTTTTTTTTACACAAAACTTTGAGGGGGGTTAATTCACCCGGGTGCTTGAAACTATCACCCTGTGTGCCTAAAAATGAAAAGGAGATGTCTTAGCACTAGACGGTAACGAGGCAGACGGTAAACTGATTACTGTTGACCACCCATGAAAAGCTTGAAGCGGGAGGAGGTTGGGGCGGGGGGGGGGTGGGGGGGCGGGGGGGCGGAGGGGCGGAGGGGGGGGGGGGCAAAGGGAGAATGGGGGAGGGGGGGGGGGATGATTTAATAAGCGTCGTGTTTTCAGCCTTTCAGAATTAATCCTCTGTAATTTCTCGGGGAAAGTGATTGGGCGTGCGTAACACTTATCGTTCTATATTCCCCGCACTTCACACAGCATCTGCCACACAGCCGCGGATGTCTGCGTCGTTCTGAGCTGTATCAAGGTAGAGATAAAGATAAGCCCCAAACACTATCGCTCATCCGTTTATTTCCTTTCACGTAGAGGGAGCATCCCACAGGCGGACTAATAACCATACAATTTAGCGTTAGATAAAAATTAAAATGATATTTAACTGGAAAAAAAAAAGTATATCTTTCTATCGGCCTGTCTTTCTGTCTGTCTGTCAGTCAGTCAGTCTGTCTGTCTGCCTGTCTGTCCATGCCATTCATTATTTTAATTGCGAGTGATGCAGTGTATTTATGAATTAATGTGTTTACTATACATTCGACACGGCCTGCTGGCTCCTAAATAACCCTTTGTGTGTAACCCTTTGCTCTGACGTAGCTGCTGCTGTGCATGGGGATGAGTTCAAGAAGTCAAAGGACTGACCTTTGTAACAATCCTGTCTTATAAAAAAACATGTATACTTGTACCACAAGGTCAACTGCCTCTTCCCCACTTCCTCCAGACTCGTCAAACTGAAACTAAATAGAGTGAGAATACTTGTTTTCCAGGAAAAGGTTTGTTTCCAGATTGCATTGTAGAACACGTCCAAACTGATTAGCTTCAGCCATCGTGTGTGTCGTCGTGGCGATACGCAGACAATAGCTTTGAAGGGGGAGAGCCACGGAGGGACATCAAAAGAGCCTCGTGTGGAATGCCAAACGTTTGGTGGGCTGTTTGATCTTTAAAGCCCCCTCGATCAGATACGTACCCCTGGATAGAGATCTCCCATTATGGCCATTATTCTCCCCCAACACAGTAGCTCTCCAGGTAATGGCAACACACTCAACAGCAGGCTGAAGGGGCTCCGTGGCGGCAATCCGCCTCTGCGATCTCTGTCGCGCCGCGTCGCAAAGAGCCGCAAAACTTAGGGAACTCACTCAGGGGACACAAGAATGCCGGGGGTCGGTGTCACGACGCAGGACTGCTGTCGTTGCACACGAGGACTGTCTATATATGTTTTTTCACTAATCAGTGGTTTCGCTTCTCCACGTAATGACGACGAGCGTGACTTCGAAAATAGGTGGTTTCGCCGATACGATCTGTGTTGTGATAGACCCAATTTTTTACTAATTCTACGAGTAAAACACGATATTACCAAAAAGGGAAGTAAATTGAAAAAATAAATAGGAATGCGATGATCATAATTGCCTTGAAATTAGAGTCATATTTCACGGTCTAGGTGGCAGAAATTGACATAGGTTACAGATTTTAGCTGTTTATTTACCAGTTGAGTGAATGATTGCACTCATAGATTGCATGTAATTTTCACATTTTCATATACCATATCCATGAAATTGCTCATTGTGGCTTCAAGATGCTGAAGATTATCCAAACCAAGGTGTAAAATGAATATGATCTGGATTACTAAATAATGCTCAAGCTCTGCCAATGTAAATTGAATGCCATTGTACATCTGTGTGTGTGTGTGTGTGTGTGTGTGCGTGTGTGTGAGTATGTATGTGTGAGTGTGTATGTATGTCTGTGTACTCATGTGCATATGTGTGTGTGTGTGTGTGTGTGTGTGTGTGTGTGCTCACGTGCATGGGTGTCTGTGTGTATGCGTGCGTGTTTGTGTTTGTGTGTGTGTGTGTGTGTGTGTGTGTGTGTGGTGTGTGTGTGTGCACGCACCATGTGTGCATTGTGTGTGTGTGTGTGTGTGTGACGGGTCGTGTATGTTTGCACATGGCCGTGCATGCATCTGGATGAGCTTGTGTGTGCACCCCTCCTCTGGCCTGTAGCCTGTGGGTGTAAATGCCTAAACCCTCACATTTATACCAAATCCAACAGGATATTTACCACATGTAAATGCTTACATCACATCAAACTCTAATTTCCCCAAATTCATTTCTGAGTACCCGTCTCTGGTTCTCTGCCTGCAGGGCGTTGGCCTGGGCAGTGCAGCTGTCCCCGACATAACTGAACGTACCAGAGAGACTGTAGCGTCACTAGTGGGGAAACCAATGGGCCTTTTCCTTGTTAATGTGTCCGACCAACTCCTTTACTTTGAGGGGTGAGTAGATAGACGATAAAACTCAATGTATCTTTAATCTTTATTATTCAAGGGAGTTGGTTTGGGAGGGTGTGTGTTCGGTTCACTGCTCCGTTTGCCCCAGGGATGTGACACACTTTACAATAAGTGGCTAGTCATTAGGCCCAGCTCACCCTCCACTTCCTTTCTGTCCAGAGAGGATCCCACCTGCACCCATCCCTCCCTCGCCCCCAGCAGCCCGGCCTCGGGGGCCTGATTGAGGATGGCCTACTGGCACACCTCTCTCTCCCGCTTCAAAGGTTGTTTACGTTCCTGGAGATATTTATGGCTCTCACTCGCTATGTGTAGAGTATGGTAGAGTGCTGTGGACGTGACCACGCGGGGCCCAGGTACGCCCTCCACACACCTATACTATACACACCTACACACCTACACACACACACACACACACACATAACCCACCTACCCCCCCCCCCCCCACACACACACACACACACACACACACACACACATTTAGACACACATTGCTAAGTAAACTCACTTACAAAGACTTCAAAGGCGTGGACAGAACATGTATTGCCTGTTTTTATATTGATATTTATGAATTATTATAATTAAGACATGCACACATGCACTTGATGAGTGGTATTAATACACAACATTGGATAAATGAGGTAACTTAGAGTAACAATGGAGGTAGAAGGAGTTGCTCATAGGACACAGAAACAGGAAACAGTAACTATGGAAATTTGAAAGATAATAGTAGCGCTAACAGCCTATTTGCTATTCTCTTCACACAGCGTTCGCTACAACACAACACCAAAAAAGCAGTTTAACAAGCTCATCCAGTAGCCTCCTCCAGCCAACGCTAATGGCTTTCACAACAACCCAGGACACATGTTTACTACTGAAAAAGCACAAAAACACCAACACTCTTAATAGCCAAAAAAGCAACACAAAATTGGGTGTCAAATTGGAGTTCCCTCGATACCGATCACCTCCACAGTGGGAACCCTAGCCAAGGAAGAACATGTCACACAGAAGCAGGGCCTCACGGGTAGACACAGTGGGCTACAGGCTTTTTTCTCGTCTTCTCTTTCTCGTCGTGTTAGGTCGCTGATGACCAGTGAAAGTTGGGCTGCACTCGGAGGAGGCAATCAGGACACAGTCCGGCGTTATAATGAGGAGGCAGGAGAAGCCTTGGAGGGAAAAAAAAAGACACCGCCATGGCAACTCGGAGCCACTTAACGTCCATATTCCCTGCAGAGATGCTGCAGTACACCACGATTGGCCCGGACCTCCGTGTGGCGAAATATCCTGGCAACAGTGTCTCACATCCGCTGACACCAGTTAGCGGTCTGCCACCAACTCCAAATAGAGAGCCATTCCAAAAAACACATCCAACGGCTCACAGAAAGAGTAGGGAAAAAAAGATCACAGATCCATTTCCTGGACTTTGGTGGATGTTGATTGGTGCCAGGTAGAGAGATAGAGTAGGATTTATCTGACAGAGAAGGCAAACGTCAGTTGGTATGTTTCCAACGTCATTAGGTATACACACGTACAGCGGGGCAGATAATAATATGTGTGTGCGTGCGTGTGTATATGTGTGTTTATAACACAGTCCCAATTGGCCCCAAACATGAAGTGTTTACCCGCGAGAGCCTTTTATAAAACTTTTTTGGTGCATTGCCCAATAACAAGCCATTATAAAGTAACAATGTGTGTGACCTGGGTAATTCAGCCTGCTTTGTTCTACTGCATTTCACCAACAGAAAGCTGCACTTCACTAACGAATACCTGCATGCATATACAGGCCTATTGTGTTCGGTTGTCACACTGCGGCCGTCTAACCCAATGCCCTGTTTGTATTTGAACGGTGCCTCATTAGAATGGGGCGAGCTGGAATGTTTGATACCACCAAACATGGAAACACACCCATGCACCTACACACAAACATACTAAGGCACACACATGTACACACATTGAGACACACACACACACACACACACACACACACACACACACACACACACACACACACACACATACACACATACATACACACACACACACACATACGTCTATACATAAACCCCCATTCATATTGTATAAATGGCCTGGCAGTGGAAAGGGACTGCAGACCATATGGAAAAGGGTTTTCATGTATAAATTCAAAAGCATTAGATTCCAAAGCACACTTCCAGCCCCCCTCAAAACAAAACATTCCACGGTGGAGTCCGGTGGTCCTGGGGAAGAGGGTCTTTTGCGCATTGTGTTTGGCGTTCTCCGACAGTTAAAGGTAATGCATCTAGCAGGAAATGTCAGGGCAATCACATTTCAGATGCAGAACTCCTCAAAAGACCGTTTGGGACAAGTTCAAGATTAACTCATTCACAGAAAGGAACACGCACCTAGAACATGCATCCATCTGTGAGCTCGGCCTTTCGTCTGGGAAAAGAAACATATTGTCCCCGTCCGGCTAATAATTCACAGACCGGCGTTCCCACGGACGGATGCCTCAGTCCCAGCCGGGACCGTCGGGGGGCGTAGCAAGCAAAGTCTGGAACGTCCTGTTGCACCACGACATGTGTTTGTTTGTAAGTGGCCACTGCTACCTTCAGATGCATCCTGGGAGCGTGGGGGCCGCAGAGTCAATGTTCTCCATAGGGTACAACATAATGCATTATGGGAGTTTTTGGTTAGCGATACTTTGCCATAATGAGCGGATTCAAGGGATTTGTAGTACTGTAAAATCCTAATTCGCAGTAAAAATAACTTGACCTAGGCTTATAAAAACAATGTTTTGCCACGTCTCATTTGAAAAACGCTTTGGCATTTTCAAACACAATAATGTCTCCCTATAATGACTATCATTTCAAGATTAATTACTAGTCAATTACCAAAATAACCTTTCTACTGACACAATAACTAACATATCAATGCTCTTATGCTTCCAAAAGGGAGGCGGTCATTGCGTTGTGACATCATGATGTACAAACTCTAGAGTAACCCCCTTAACCCCCACTCCTCACCCAGAGATGGAGAAGGGGGATACCTCTGCCAAGCATGTGCACACACATACACATGTATGTGTGTGTGTGCATTTATGCAGCATGCATGCAGATGGGAGGCAATATTTGCCTGCATTCAAGAACAAAGGCAATTTCATGTACGCATATGAGCTACACACACACACATACATATGAACAGATGCATATGGAAACACACACCCACACATATGGCCACGTGCACTGATATACATACACACACATACGAAAACACATGTACAAACATAGGCACACAGAAAAATACACTCCAATCACACACGCACACGCACACACAGGAAATCCGTTTTCACCATGCAAAAGCACACACACACACACACACACACACACACACTCACACAGAGTGAATCATGCTCCAGCTGATTCATGCCCCTCTGTCGGAGTCCAAGGGAGAAACATGCACACGGACGATCCCTCCTTGCTCGCCCTCCCTGTTCCACAGTCTCGGATCCAGATGTGCAGATGCGCTCCCGGCAGCGTCTGGGCTGCAAGCGGAGACAGACTGCGACAGCACCAGATGAAACGCAGAGGAGGCCCACAATGATTCCCTTTCCAATATCTTCTCTTTTTTTTCACCACTGCATATTACTTGGGGCCACTACTTGAGAACACAGAGATATGTACATTCAATATTTGGGTTGTTTCTTGCAGTGAATAAAATCGAATAATAATTGTTTTAACTAAACTGCAGCAAACACCGGCTCGGACAGGGTTCTTTTGGGTTTTTTATTTGCTTGTGTGCATTGAATGTAACTGCTCTTGTACAGTAAAGCCTGCATTGTTCTCAGACTCTGAATGCTATTGTTTTAGCTGTTTTCTTTGGTGAGGAGACGGTTGGTGTTTCAGTGTGTTTTCTTTTTCTTTACCACGGTGCTCACGCAGAGTCCGGTCGTGTGGCGATGGAGTTGTGCTTTATGGTTCCCATGCAGGCGTTTGATGGTACACTAGTTTTATAGTGCTGCGATTGAGCAGAGAGGCCAAAGGGGGAGACTCTTGAGTGCCGGTGCGTCATATTTCTCTCCACGAGGATTATGGGAGAGCTTTAATACACACACACACGCCAGTGGAAAATAACGAAAAGAGACGAAGCGCTGAGTGGCTCGAAGACATTTTAATGTTTCAACTTTCGGTTTTGTTTGATGGATTTATCGTGACATGGACTAAAGCGCGTATAAAACGCTTTGTTGGATATCGAGACAGAACATTGGAGAGAGAAGGTGAAAATCTGTCTGAAAGCAAAGAACATAAGAGTAGAAATCACTGTTGTTTTATAGGCTGTGGATACTCCACTGTGTGGAGTGTCCACATCAGCTGTGTAGTACGCTGTTCCTGTTTAGAAGATCACAAACAAATTATTTTCTCATTCCTCCAACAAACAAGCACTTTATTCCTCCCCCCCTTGAAAAAAAACTAACGCGCCAAAGGTCACAAGACAAATCAATGCCATCTTTATGCGGTGGCGGTGAACGCATACAATGAGCCTCCAGTGAAAACAAAACAAGGGGAAAAGTAGAAAAAAGCACCGATCACGCCCCTGCAATTGGCCCCATCCTCCTTGACAAATGGAGGTCTGGTAGAAAAGCTTCTTTGAGTGAGTTGTAACTTGCGGCAGCCCCTTGCAGGTGTGGGTGATCTTTCATCCTCCCGGCCCACCCCTCTCCGCCTCCCCCTCCAACCACCACAACCACATCTCCACCTTTGCGTCCTATCTCTGGCCTTCATCAAAAGTGAAACGTGCTGCCCCGGGTTCAGATGAAGTCCTCTCTGACACACCAAAGGCCTCCTCCCCTGCCCGCCTCCCCCCCTTCCCTCCCTCCTCTCCCTCTCCTCACCCCTTTCCATCTCCACTCACACATCTCCTACAAGAGGGGAAATTAGGGCTAGTATAGCAGATCTTACACCCCAGATCACTCCCTCCTCGACCCCTCCCTAACCCCCCCCCCCCCCACCCACGCTTATCTCTGCCTTCGGGCAAAATGCAGCCTCTACTGAGTCCGCTTCCAATCACTCTCACAGACACGCACGCACACACGTGCACACACACGCATGCATTAAAACACACGCGCACATACACACGCACACACGCACACAAACCCAAAGATACAAACACACACACTTTGCGGCTTAGCCAGAGGAACTATATAAGTGAGTTATTGTTGTGTTTCCAACAGGTTCTTGGTGGAATGAAGAGTCTTACAAACCTTTGCTGTTACTCTGTCACTGCGTCTTGTGTCAAAGAACAACAACGAGTGGTTAATGTTTCTTCTGATTGGGCATTCAACTTTTTGTTTATGATAAACCGTCGCTTCCCTTGGGGCTCAGAATCCAAGTCTGACTTTGGAGTTAACCACATTTGACCTGCATCGAGAGTATTTTTGGTTGGTTAGTGTTTCCTGTAAATGTAAATGTCCATCGGAAAAAGAAAATGTGCGCCGTTCGAAGAAATATAAAGAAATTGGTTCAAGAAGGAAATCTCTTAAGACCTCTATGTTGTCTAAAGACTTCTGTAATTATTACCCTTGGAGCAATTATGTACGATCAACCTCTAGCAACGTGCCTAAACACCCCGTGGTCGGGGGGGTTGAGCCCGATCATTTGTCTCTCTTGTCAGTTTCCTGTTTTCTTCAGCGACTCCCCCCATGACCTGGCAGGCAGGCCTGCCCAGGAAACACTTTCCCCCTCTCCCCTGGTCGGTGCTGGGAGGAGGGCCAGGCCGGGAGGGAAGAAGGGGGCAGGGTGTAAAGGGGCGGGAGGGGGCTGCAGGTCTGGAGGAGACCCAGGCTAATGTGACCCTTGGCTCAGGTCAGTGAGCTGCACAGCGGGTCTATCCCAACACACGGGGGGTTGTTTTGCTAAACCCGTGGAGAGAGAGGTGCCATCATGAGTCAACACTTTGACTTCAGAGCGCTGCACACGCAGGGTTGGAACGCGTGAAACCGCACGGCGCGCGGCACCGCGGGCTGGCCCGCAACCAGTGCACTTCTTTTTCCTCCCCTTTCCCTTTTTACTCCCTGCTTCCCCCGAGCCCCTCACCGCGAAGGTGAAATGTAAAAAGAAAGAGGTTTTACAACCCTGGGTTGGATTAGGATCCATGAATTCATGGGAGCATGGCTGTCAAATAACAATTTCCATTGAATCGCCTCAACGCTCTCAAACAGATCACACAGTTCTGTTTAGGGCCGAGACCCACTAAGTGCTCTTCCAAATAACAGGAGAGAATTGGCTTCTAAACGTGTCCATCTGGGTCCACTTAACTATCTTCTATGACATACTTTCACGAAGAAGGCTCTCCCTGATCTCATCACAACCATGGGGTGCCGAGAAAGGTTGGATATGACGTGTTTGTTGTCATCCAACCCAAAGGGTGCTCAGGGGGCTTGGTCATTACAGTGTGTATCTGCTGTCCAGGTGTCAAGTCGTTTGAAAAAGTGAGTGTCAAACTAACCCATATTTGTTGTTCCGGTTTGACGAAGTGCTTGTAATGGCAAAAGGGAGAAACCATTCCCTTCACCTCGCGGAGGCCTTTGAGGAGGGTTGAAGTCGTTGTAGGACTGGTGGGAACACTAAAACATCTTGTAACAGAGAGGATCAGAGGCCTACTTTTGATTGAGGTGGTGAAGTGCCATTTGTGTCAATCTTTATAGGTTCCTGATGGCGTTTCACACAATGGGGCTCGAATGACGTTTTTTGGCAAGGCAGGGTTACCCGACACCAGTAGGAGATGAATTCCTACTACCTTGTACGGCTTGTCCCACTGTGACTCAAACACCTGTGTGGAAAAACAAGCCTGTTCTCTTGCTGAGGTCACAAACTTGACTGTAGCTTTGACTGCAGTCAAGTTGAACCCAGTCAATCTCATCAAAGCTTTTCCTGGGCTCCTTGGGTCACTGGTAAAGAAGGTTCTGACGGTGACTGTAAACAACGGCTCTAATCTGCATCAATGGTTTCTGTGGGTCCTGCACTTGGGAAGACGCAGTGACCAGTCTCAGTAGCTTAATTATCGTTCTAATTTGTTTTAGCGCTCACTATCCTCCCCGGGATAATTACGCAGTAGTAGTGCATCCCGAGCTTAGTGAGGTTAGTGAGTCTTTACGGGTAATAAAGGTTCACTGACCTTAGGGAGAAGAGGAAGGGAAAGAAGAAAAAACATGTGATTCTGCGTCGTTTCATTCACCCTTTTAAGATGAAAAACAACCACACAACAAGACCTCCCCCCCTCCTCCTCCCCAATGGAGGTTACTATCACAGAGGTTGTCCGTAAAGACGGTTGGATGTGGCGCCGTTTCCCCGTTCTGCCACCGAAAGGTGTCACAGCCAAAGGGCTGGAAACGGTGACAGTTCAAACAGCCGAGGTGAGGACTCCATCGCGGCTTAACCCCGCTGAGCACACCGAACGGTGTTAAGATCGAATCAAAGAATGCCCTTATCTGATGTGTGTCCCCTGCCCGCTGTTCCCCGCCGCCGCTGCCTCAGGCTCTCTCCCTAGTTTCCTCAAAGTCGCACTTCCGTCTCTGCCACTTTTCACACGCCAAAGTGTGTGACCTGCCGTCAGGTTGGATACGGGGCTTGGCGTCGAGACCCACGGCAAACGTCTTGATTTCATTTGGATTCTGCCGAGATGGAACCCAGCGTACATATGGATGATTTAGTATACGCGGTTGCATATGAAAGCCTACGCATTCCCGCTCATGATTGAATATAGTCCGTGGCTAAAGATCACTCATGTATTGGCTGGAACCTCTCCTACTCACTTGCTAAGTATCTGGCAGGATTTCATTTTTTTTTCACTGCAGGTTAAGAAAGGAAACCATCTTATCTATGACTTGGGGGATTTATTAGTGCGAAAAAGATAATTGCTACCCATAGGCCACTGGGGCCTGATTTACAACCACTAATATTTAGGATTCCTAGAGCCCGTTTGCAGCTCTTTATCTCCTGTCCTGCCTGCAGCGCTCGGAGCAGAGAGGTCAGCGCGAAGGATGAAAAATGGGCCGGGCAAAGCCTCCACTCAAAGCAATTTGGCTAAAGACTAATGTGTGAGGAAGTAGCCCCACACATAAAGAAAAAAAAAGTGCTGTCGTCCATGTAGGTCTGGCCTAGAGCTGACAAGCACCTGCTCTGCTAAACCAGCACACAGACACACACACACTCTGTCTGGACCTAGAGTCTCTCTTGTTGATATTAGTTGAGAATATCGTAATAGACAGGAAGAATAAATAACCAAATAACTGGTCAACCGTTTTGGAAGTCCTATAGCGTAAACACAGCCAAATATCTCCTGTGGCTAAACCAACCATAGACTTTAGAGACTGTGACAAATGTGAGGTTCTCATGCTAGCTGCCCGGTTTCCACGGGCCTCGCCCTGAACTAACCACTGGTTCTGGAGTTTGCAACGACAACATGATATTTTATGGTTGGAGCCAATTGAAAAGGCTGCTCTTGTATGTGTGTGTGTGTGTGTGTGTGTGTGTGTGTGTGTGTGCGCGTGTGTGTGTGTGTGTGTGTGTGTGTGTGTGTGTGTGTCTGTGTGTGTGCGCGTGTGTGCGTGTGTGTGTGTGTGCGCGTGTGTGCGTGTGTGCGTGCATGTGCATGTGCCTGAGTGTGCCTGTGTGTGTGTGAGTGTGTCAGTGCAGATGTCTGTGTCTGTGGGATTCTACAGCTATGTCGGCCGGTGCACCTGCATCTGCCGGTGTGCCCGTGCATCGGGCGGTCCCCGCGGAGGTCATGCTTTGGTTACGCTGTCGACGTGATGATATTACCTCAGCGCGGGTCACGCTGTTCTCGGGGGTTATTATTCTTTTGTTTTATTCTGGTTTGGCGAGGGCCGCTGGTGGTTGCAACAGGAAATGAAGACTCGGCTCTGTCTGTCCACGCTGATCCTCTGGGCGGGAGGCACCCAGGCTTCTGTTCGGAACACTCACATGTGAGGTCACGGGTTCAAAGCCCAGGTGTTGTCCCTCGCAGCAACGCACGTTCGGTCCATCAGCAGTGTCAATTATTATTTTGTTGGGTTTTTTTTCACAGAGAGGGGAGAATGCTAAAGTTGAAGCCTGGGATCAAAGAGAGCCATGGTCTGATAACAGGTCATACACCATATCTGTGGAAGACATCCCTTTGTGGAACAAACTAGTTTAGCCCCGTC
This sequence comes from Micromesistius poutassou, assembly GCF_964030765.1. Taxonomy (NCBI): domain Eukaryota; kingdom Metazoa; phylum Chordata; class Actinopteri; order Gadiformes; family Gadidae; genus Micromesistius; species Micromesistius poutassou. The sequence goes on from NC_140277.1 coordinate 5,037,285, forward strand.
CACTCCCCTGCTTCTATAGGAAGTGCTGATTACATCTTAGAATCCATTTCTTATTTGTTGTTATAAAGCAAAAGGCTAAAATATGTATTCTTCGTTGTTTTTTTGTTCACAGACAAATACGGTCAGCAATATGGCTGCATTGTGCGTGTGCCCTGCCCCAGATTCTACACATCTTGCCAAACCTTTTGGTTCCTCTTCTGCGGTGATTTAATTTGTCTCACTAAAAAGATGTCACTTTGTCCAGAGAAGGCGTTCATCCCGCAGATCCACCGTGCAATGGCGCTAATCTTTTCGCCAGAGCCGAAATCTCGCGCAAGTACGATAAGCTGAGATAAACATGGTTAATTGAGGCCAGGTGAACTTCCATTATCGCTGCTACAGTCAACCAATCTGAAGTAAAAGATAATTAGTATGGCGATGTCCCCCCCCCTGACGTCCCCCCAGACGGAGTCTACACATCAGATCTGATCTCGGTGTGCACCACAGATCTCTAGCACATCAAAAACACGCACGTGCAGATTGTACAGTCGTAATGTACGTTATAGTGTGGTGCACGAACAAAGGAGTGTCATATTTGGCCAGGAGTAAAACTGAAGGAAAATCACACACCTTTCTTTTTCTTACATTTTGTTTTTGCATCCAGTCTCATATGCTTTACAGTATTTTCCAGTGCATATTGGTAGTAGGCATCAAGGAAAACCATTTACGAAACATTCTTCTGAAACAAGGAGTGCATTAAACAAGAGAGAAAAAGAAGAATGGTTGGAGAGAGGGAAAGGTTGTGAAGTGAAAATCCCTCCTCTTCCTTTGTGTGGCCCCATGGCACAGTATGAAAGGTGCTCTCTCTCTCTCTCTCTCTCTCTCTCTCTCTCTCCTCTCTCTCTCTCTCTCTCTCTCTCTCTCTCTCTCTCTCTCTCTCTCTCTCTCTCTCTCTCACACACACACACACAACACACTACCTCTCTCTTTCTCTCTCCCCCTCTACCACTCCCTGTCCCCCACTATGTATTTCTCTCTCTCTCCCTCTCCCTTTTTCTCTCTAACCCCGACCATTTCTCTCTCTCACACACACAATTTCTCTCTCTCTCTCTCCCCCATTATGTCTCTCTCTCTCTCTCTCTCCCCCCCACCATGTCTCTCTCTCTCTCCAACACCATGTCTCTCTCTCTCTCCCCTCTATGTCTCTCTCTCTCTCTGGCCAAGCAGGCAGCCCTCTGCTCCTTGGAGCCTGACCACCACTAACACCCATGAGAAACCACGTCCTAATTACTCGTTCAGCCTGACAGAATCTCCTTAATTACAAACTTCATTAGCTCGCAGGACTTTGTTTTTCTCCAGAAAACGGAGGGTGTGTGTGTGTGTGTGTGTGTGCGTGAGGGCGATAGGGGGTGGTGGGAGGGGGTGGGGGCGGGGGCGTGATTTGGGCCAAGGCAGGCAAGGGGTCGCGATTCAGCACCTCTGTCCTCCGTACATTTTTTTCTTTCTTTCTTTCTCTTTTTTTTTCTTATTTTTATGCCAAAGAGATGTTAAGACCCCGGTCGGAGATCTAATTAGATTCATGGTGAGAATCACACACATTTTAACTAGCCTCTGGAGCTACCTGTTAAAAGGACAGCGGGAGCTGTGCTGACAGCGCCACCGAGAATTAAATGGACTATGCTGCGGCCTTTCAAGTGTCAAGCGCTCTGATTGGCTGCCGTCCGCACCTCCAAAGACCAGCACACAGACCTACGGGCTCCTACTAATGGACACCGTCACATAGGACGGAGTCAGAGGTTAATGTATAACACAATGGTTTGTAGTCTGCTTGTATGTCATTATCGTTGTTGTTGCAGTGGTAGTGTAAATTACAGTGTATTTCAGTGTACCAGACTTTAGTTAACAAGTTAACTTATACATATAATGCGTATTGCAATGTTATCTTGTTATTTTCTTGTTTTGACGATGCTCCATGGGAAGGTAGTGAATGTACCGTCAGACATGGTGGGTGTTAATGGTTTACCTGAGAAGCCCAAGCCTACTAGTACTGCCGCTGGCTTGGAAGATTAAACGTCACACACAGGAAGAGAAACCTTTAGTGTTAATCAGCCACAGTCAATTATGTGGGGTTAGTCATATACGGGGCACAGAACAGACCCTGGCAATGCCCTATATCTTGATATTGATAAGTTATAGTTCATTTGTTTATACATACAAAAACAAACAACCATTGTAATGACTGATAATGAATTGAAGCTTATATTATTTAACTATTTAACTATTATTTAACAAGTCTACTCAGTTTTGAACACATGAGTACTACATAATGCAACCTTTAAAAGAATGACAACCATAAGACATATTATGATATGATATTACAAAATTCCAGATCATATATTCTTCCCTGTCCACACCACTGATTTCAAATCAATTTCGATTCCATATCAATGTGATGGCCAGCTCTAGCATAGCCTACTTTCTGGTTATAGCAAACTGTTTTTTTTAACCATTACAGGTTAGGTGAAAGCTAGCCAACATCAAAGTCCCAGAGTCCAGCCACTGCAGAAGTAATCATTTTTCATGTTTGAACGGAAACATTAAACCCTTTCCAGTTAAGTTATGCTTGTTACCTCCTCTTGAGAAGTCCATTTTAGATTGTTGAGGAAATGTTCTCTAGCAAATGATGTTCCCTTCCCTCGGTACACTCTGTGGGAGATGAGTGACTAGGGGTCAATGATTAGCAGCTTCGATCTGAGGTGTGTGAGGTGCGAGATGGGGGTGGGGGGTGGGGGGGTTACTTATTTTGCGGAGGCCCCATGGTGTTTGCTGATCAGTAATAGATGTCATATTCAGGATCATCAACACAAATCATTTATCATAACAGATCATTTACACCGTCTGGGATGAAACACAGTCCTAAAGTGTGTGTTTAGAGAGTTTAGAGACACAAACCTAAATACCTTCATTCACTCTGCAATTCTTTTGCTTGATATGGAAAATATCATTAACATCTTAGTTAGGTCGCAGTAAATGTGTCAACCAAATCAACATACGTACTCTTTGTTGTGGTTCATCAACCAGAAGGAAGTTGGCACACATGCACCCAGACAAAGTCATTATAATCATGTAACTATTTGTACTTGTGCTCCAACTGATTGCAATCTCTGGCACACAAAGCTGTGGTGTATATGCAGGAGTTCATGCAAGACTGTGGCTATTATGACGGCGTGATGTGAACTGGCGTTGTGTTTAGTCTCATGAGCTGTAGGACCTAAAGGCTACTATTACTGCTATTAGAGTACAGCTATATATGGCCCTCTCACATGTATGCTGCACCATGCCATTCAATAGTTCACCAACACTGGCTGGGATAGTGCCACTTAGATGAATAACTACAGTACATACCACGATTTGAGTGGTATTCCTATAAAGTATTTTAGCATCTCTCAATTGTTAATTGGGAATGACCAAGAGCGAAATTTGAATAATAATATCTACAACTAAGTATCCACTAAGTGTCCAGCTTTTTTTGATTGTTTGTTGTTTGCTTTTATTTGTTTATTTGTTGTTGCCTCGTGCTAGTTAAAGTCTTTAGTCTTTAATAATGTTATTATTTTAGTAACAAACATCCAGTTGTGCCACTGGATTTGTTGAATAACAAGGACATTATTATGGGACAGCTGCTCTGCAGGCTTTATTTTAAGGAAACAAATACTGAACAAGCAATGGTAGTTTAGTGTGTATAAAACCAAAAAAAAAAAATGAGATCGAGCTCTGCTTGACTTCAGAATGACAATTCACAGGCACCTTCTATCACAGTCACTTTTCATATTACACATTCAAATATGAGCAAGAATGTACGTCTATTTCATATTCTGCGAATCAAACTGAGCACAGTTCTCACAAAAAATAATTTCAAGTCCTTATAATAATGGAAAAAAAAACGGTGTAAACACCACCAGCAGAACAAGGAAGGCACCCTGCCTGGCCCTCAGCTCAGTACTCCTGGACAGTCATGCACGGGGGCCACAGCCAGCCAGACGCTGGCTCCCTGTCCTCCTCTCTCCTCCCGCTCCTCTCCTCACCACTAGAGCCGCCAAGAGGGGGAGACACTGCAACATGCACCCGTCACAGCGGCCTGCCAACAACAAGAGGCAGGCAGGCGGGGGGAACAGGTGCCCATAGTTTCACCTGTCTGCGGGGGGACTCGCGCCCCAACAGGATATACATTTCACCTCTAATCGTTGCCACATTTGCAGCACATGCAGGAGATGTGAGACCGGCTTGTGTGAGGGGAAGAGGAGGGATGTGTCTTCCACGGACGTGGCACACAAGATAAACGCAGGCACCAAACATTTTTATATTAGAGCCAGTTTGATGTATGTGCACGTCTTCTGCAGTGCGTGTCAATGTGCGCAGATGCATGTGTGTATGCGTGTGCACATGCATGTATGTGTTGGTTTACCGTGGAGCTCTCAAGAACAAATACCCGTGCAGGCATGTGTTTATGTGCACGCATGTGATCGCGCGCACGCAAGCGTGTGCGTGTGTGTGCGTCTGCATACGTGTGTTGGTTTAACATGGGAGTTCTCCAGCACAGACCTCTGAGTGAACCCTGGTCCCCATGACCTCTTGAACTGGACAGGGCCCCTGCAGCAGGTGAATGTGAAAGCTCATAAAACCTGTGCATTATTGTCCAAAGTACCTGCTGGATCTCCCATGGCCACTGGTGGGGAGCTGTAAAGACCCGTATCATGGCTGAAAATGTGGGAGGGGATTCTTAGGTCAGGAGACACAGAAGAGTTCAGCGGGCACATGGGATATATTTAGGGAGGCCGATGTTTGTTTTATTTAGGGAGCGAATTGAGGATTTTCCAAACTGCAGGGGCCCTGAGGTATTTGATCAGGTGTACAGTCCGCCATATGCTACCCATTAGTGTTCAGAGGAGAACGCAGGTTGCAGATATAACCTATCAAATGTTCACTGTTTCAAGTTGGAGACTTCAGAGGTTCTGTTGCACTTCTGAGGCGTTTGTAGGCATGGGGGGTGTCAGTAGAGCAAGCGAGATGCGATCCCTACCCGGGTAAATCTTGAGCCACGAGAGATCAGACCAAGGTACATATAAAAGCAAATGCTACTGTAGAATATTATAGTAAAGCATACAGCAATTAATTTGATTTATAGTGCAGAACAGTGTTGTTTTATTTACCTTTGAGGAAGGAATAAAGAACCTTGCCTTTAGATCTTAGGTGTTTTTTAACCCTGTTTTAATGAAGGTAGGCTATGTATGAATATTTAATTAAGAAATGGCCATTTTATCTATGCAGGCCAGAGCATGGCTTTCACTTATAAAGCCTTCAACGCTGCCTGGGTCGGCTGAGCAAATAATCGTGTTGCATAAGTGTAACCTTTAATGTGATTCATCAGCTCCCAAAACCCAGCATATTTACCACCTTAAATACAATTGGCAGCATTTGGTTTGATTGGATTTAAGATGCAAAAAGCCATTGCGTTAATGCGTTAAAGTGGCACCATCTCTTTAAAGAAATGGAGTCGGGCATAAGTCTGATGAAAGAAATTACAACTCTACAAATGAAGACGTGATATAGGCGTACAGGCCTGTCTAGCGATGCACATATTTACTAGGACTACACCAAATATGGGTCATCAATAAGGTGAATTATTTAATAATAAAAAAAATCGACTGAATCGTAGTTATAAAAATTATATATAAAAAAGGGCTGGCTATGTAGACCTACAAGCAATATTCGATTTACATTGAACATGTCTATGCATTCGTAAAAGATCAAATACGATAGGACCAAAGTTATTAGGTCTATGGGGGGTGGTGACTAAGTGCTTGCATAGTTTGTTAATCCGTAACAAGAAAAGCTTCTTGTAACAATTGCCAATCGTAAAAGGCCGTGTGGTCATCTGAGCACATGATGGTCAAACGGGCCCGTCCCGCCCTGGTTATTAATAATAAAGACAGAAACTCCATCCGGGCCACCAATGTTTAATGTATTATTATGTAAGCTATTTGGAGGGTGATTATATGGTAATTGCTCATTAGTCTTGTATATTTATCGCTGTACCTTATGTCAAGGCCAAGGGAATTGTGTAGGGTTCATTCTCTCGTTTCAAGGATCAATTTCAAATGCAATTTGTGAAACGGGGAGATCAAGTTGGTGGTGACGTCACCTTCCGACAGCCCAGCGCGAGGCTGAGACACGCGGCATATTTAAAACATTTTTAACTTGACATGATTCAATTTGGCTCAAAAAATAGAAATGATAGGCTTCTGTAGGCCTAGGTGGGACCATAGCCTGTAGCTGTTGGTGTATGCGGCTCCCCTCGGTGCAGGCCAACAGGGAGATGGAGCATAAGTCACTCTGAGTCGATCCTAACGCACGCTACAAAGTAGCCTTTTCACCAACTTTAAACACACCAACTTTCCCCTGAACCATCTGCAGTGCGGAGGTGAACTATTCAGTGATAACGTGTTGGGCCTCCGATCGAGTTGCTCACATAAGCATTCACATGACGGTGTACAGCGTGCGTAATTATACCTACTAATTGCAGATTAGAGGTTTTGGGTCAATGAGGTCATTTGATATGATGGACTCGGATACTCTGCTCGGATAATCATTTCATGTTGCTATACGATCACCAAACGGCTTGTATAACTAACGTCAGGTCCGCATATGCACAGTGTGGGCCTATCCACCCCTAAACGCGACATAATCTAGGATTATAAACTTGGCCACTAATCTATTGTCTCGTTTAATTTCCTCAGCCACCAATCCTGAAACCGTGTTGATTGATCGCTTCCTTGCTCTCAACACGTTTGCCTATGGAAGCGCAGAGTTTAAGGTTAAGATAAGCGGGTCACTGTTGTGAGGCCCTTAACGTTCATTGGTGCATAAAATCCCGCCCGTCGGATTTAAACCTTACATCCCAATTTAATTATTGTTCTTTTTTTTTTTTTTTTTCACTTTTTAGTATTCCCCATGTTGCAGAGGCCCTACAAGACAAACAACAACCCTGGCCATATTACAAAACACATCTCACATCCACGCTGTGTCCAAACTTGTGTAGGCTTTGTTTCTGCAGACGCTCCGACCGATGCCTGCACCGACACTGACTCATTGTTTGATTTGAATGGACCATAAAAGCTATAGGGCGACAACGTTTAAGCCTCAAACCGACTTCATGGAACCAACATTAAGTGGACGACTAGAATAACATTCTTGTGTTTGACATTAGATTAACAGACCCATAAAGGCATGAGTCAGTAAAAATAATGTTTTTCAATTTGCATTATAAACCCATTGATTTAGGATTTCTTCTATTTTTAAATAATTGTTCTTGTTATGCATATGACTGGCCTTGAAGTATTGCAATTATACAAAATGAATTTCGGCAAAAAATTAATAACCTACAAAATATATACATCCATGCACAAACAGCAAACAAAGTAAAGACAACATTTAGCACAAGTATTAAACGAGCGTCTGTTAATAAGGGAGCTCCCCGCTGCTCCGCCGAGGCGCACTGAACGGAAAGTGCGCCAAATTTGTTGTGCAGCGGATCAAGGCTCACCGCCTTCACTGCACTTTCTTTATCTTAATTCCGACTTGAAAAGATATAATTATCTAGTTTGAACAGGACCGCTATCAAATCCTTCTTTAGGCTGGGTGGGGAGAAGCTGGAGTGGATTGGGCGCTCTGAGCCGCTCGGTGTTGCGGGAGATAGGAGTAATGAAGTTGTGGAGTCCGGAGATACAAAGGGCATTAACCTCATTAGCATGAAACCTTTTCTTCTAACTATTGTGGGACCCTTTCAGTCCTCTAATCCCCCTATTTCAAAGCTGGGTTTGTAATAAAGCTTTTAGGGTTTTTTTCCAGAGCTAATGGTATTCTCTAAAGATTTTTTATTGCGGTTATAGTGTATAGACAGATAGGAAATTCCCTATAGTTTTTATAAGAGCCCCGTCCCGCCAGCGCCCACCCCTACCCGGGTTTACACACGCGCACCAACGAGAAAACAATAATTAAAAAAACATATTTCGATGCGTGACAAATGTTCTGAATGTCTTCTGAAAAAAAAAATATTTTTTCCTCTTTGAATGAGCTATGAGTACAAAATGAATATTCAGTCTATGTTAAGGTGTATTTATTAGTTTAATTAAGGAGTTAATTTACTTAACATAATAATAATTAACACTGTGCATCTGTATTATTAGTATCACCTATAGCACTGTTTAGCCGATACTCCAATATATTGCAACCGTTTGGCTGTTCAATTAAAACACGAAGTAGACAAGACAAGGTTTCAACAAAGATCCTATTTTGTGGCACATTGCAACCTTTCCTTATCACATCGTGAGGGGTAGTCAGATTGTACTAAATTATGTCCAGCCGAACCCCTTGGATGCATGGATTAAGAGATTAGAGCGGACCACTGGGCAATGCATCCCCTTTCCCCCTCATATTACCCGCATGATAATTGCCTAAACTGATTTGCACTTTCACAAAAGCTTGTAGGACTCTTTGTGGTTGGAGCAGGCTAGACGTTAGCTCTGGAAAAAAATAAAACCAACCCTGTCTATCAGAACGAGAAACAAACGCCCCCCTAAAAATACAGAAACCCCCAGATTTCAGGCACAGGTCTAAACGGTGACAGTGACTTTAGGCTGGTGGACTTTTATATCTGCTCGTTTTAGGACACTCGTTTGTGTGAAGATTACAATTTAAGAGCTGAAGTAGGCTCTATCTTTTGTTGTAAGAATACCTCACACAGGCTGATGGCCGATTTAAAAGTCGCTTAACAATCGAGACCCTCCTAAAATCAAAAGCCCTATATGCTTAAGCTGCGCGCAACATATTGATAAAACTTTATTGACAAAATATTGACAATTACATACTTCTTGGAAGTATACTTTGTGTTAAAATTGTAGCAAACTTAACACATACACAAATTATTTACATTCTGTAAAAGAAGGTTGAACAGAAACATTAACTTTTAGTATTTCTGTACATGGAATAGGCTCAGTGCTTGGAGTTTTCTCGCCTCGGGGGCCAAAGCTCTCAGTTAGTCCTTGGGGCCACGTTCACGGGAGGGTCGAGTCCTGCCGGTCGGCCCGGGCCAGAATCACGGATTGGTAAAGCTTTAGGTTAAAGGAATGACCGTATACCTTTTTCATTTACGTACTGTAATCTGTGGTGTGATAAACTTTTATAAAGTTTTTGAATTGTCATTTTCTGTTCTCTTTTCTTTAAAACACTATAACGCAGCACTGCTACTTCATGTTTTCACAATCACTTTTACACGAGAATTATTAATTAAAGACTGCACACTTTGTAAAAAGGAAAAAGCACAACATCTCTCAGTTTGAAAATAGAGTAAAAACAAAACTGTTTTTTGAGAAGTTTGTCAATTTAAAACAACTACCAGAGGAAAACTTCTACCATGCAGTTCAAGTTTTACAAAAAAAACAGTTTTGTGTTTTGGTTTTTTGAGTGAAAACGTTTTTAAAAACCTTCAGAAGTGCAAATGTCCAATGTGAATTGGAGTACAAATTTGGGTTTGTTGACGGGGGTCGTGTATAGTGGTGGGAGGGTGCGTGGGAGGGGGGTCAGGGAGGTGGATCGATCACTGTGATGGCCTACGGTGGGACGGGCCCCTCCTGTGGGGACAGCTCCGCCACCGGTAGGACCTCTCGCCCGCAGCTGCCGACCTCCGCACGTCTGAATTCTGACATTGGCTTTGTACCCTCTCACTGTCTTTTCCCAGCATCTATATCCATGTCATCCTTCACGATGCTGCTTGTCCCAGGTCAAAGTTTGTCCTCTTTTTAATCGTCCGAAGTGACGTCTATTTCCTCAGGACTGCCCTGTTTGGTGGCCAGTCTCCAGCGGTTGATGTGATGCGTTCCCTTCTTCTTCTGCTGCGACTCGGAGCCCTCCTCTTCCAACTTCTGCCGTTTGAACTTTGTTCTTCGGTTTTGGAACCACACTTTTACCTGAACAACAACAACACAAAAACAAATACCGTGTCATTATTGGATATTTAAAAAATGTGCGCAGCAAAAAAAACAACACTGTGTCATTAATGGAGATTAAACAGCGCGCACCGACGTGCGCTATCCAGTGTGCTTACACTGACTAATGCCCTAATGTTCAAGCAGGCCTACAGAATACAAGATCTCAGTGAGCTTGTAGGTTACACATTTAGATTTCACAATTGACATCAAAACAACGCAGAACACAATGAACAAGACGCAGCCACAGGCCTGCGCATAAAAACGCAATACTGGCCACCGCTGGTATAATACTGACTGGTGCGCTAAACGTGCGCCTACTGGTCCATCCAAACGTGACGCTGATCGATGGGGCTGATGTACTGTACTGGCTATGTGAATGAAACAAATAAAGCGTTTAGGTTTAGTTTCCAGTTGTCCGTTGAGGCTTAATTTTCGGCACGTTTAAAGATGTTGACACATATGACAATGGCCTGGGACATTAGGCCTGCATCATCCAGACCGATCAACGCTCTGTAGGCTTTGTTAACAACGCCCTGAAGGTCTTCGTAGCAACTCAGTTGTATTTAATATGTCTTTTCTGGGCTAATTGAAGTAGGCGATGGTTCATTTCTCCCTTCAGCGGCTCTATGGGCCCCCGTCTCTGAGAGACCCGCTGCTGACACGGGGGACAATAGACGGGGACAGGGTCCACAGGCGCGCCGCTTCAAACGCGCTCTTAAATATGAGCTCTACGGAGAATCCATTGAACCATCGTCTTGTTCTTTGTATTACGAGTCCCATAAAACGGTTAACTGGTTAATCACCCTCCATTTTGAACAGAAACATCCTCCTCAATGCAGAGCCCCTTCTTTACACCACGGCAGGCCTGATCCACTGGCTCTGGGCTTCAGTCCCACTAAAGTCAGCACCCGACAACGTGTAGGCCTATAGGTCTTAGGTGCGATTTTTTTAAATCCAATTTCTATTTTCAATCTATCTTAAAGGCTATCTTAATATTTTACTAGTCAATTTCAAAACAAACAAACGATTCATTAATTAATCAAATACAAAAAAAGAAAAAAAAGATATTCAGGTTTGGTTCTTTAGGAAAATATTTTCTTAATAATAAGAAACAAAGTAAAATAATACGTAGGCCTATTGCCAAACTATTTTTTCCTGGGTCAGATGAAGGCCCATCACGACATTAAAGGCCTACACACAATCACCTCTGCAACGATAACAGGCCGAGACGTTGACAATACCGTCAAATACAAAAACACACACATTTACGCAGACGGGTGATCGGATGAAGCTTTGGGCGGCTCTCTCACCTGAGTTTCTGTGAGGCTGAGGCTGTGTGCGAGCTGTTTCCGCTCGGCCCCCACTACGTAGTGATTCTTCTCGAACGCGTGCTCCAGCCGGAGGAGCTGCGAGGGGGAGAAGGCTGTGCGGATTCTTTTGGGTTTTCTCGCCAGTGCATTGTGCAAAAGGAAGCTTTCTGGACTTGTTTCGTTACCTGAAAAACGACCAACACCAAGGGTTTTTTCATTAGCATCATGTGTGTGTTCTCATGTTGCCTGACGAGACACTATAGCTGCAGACACACACACACACACACACACACACACACACACACACACACACACACACACACACACACACACACACACACACACACATACACACATACACGCATACACACATACACACATACACACATACACACACACACACACACACACACACACACACACACACACACACGCCATGCACAGCCGCCGCTTGCCCAAACCGAGGAAATAAACGGAGATCATTCGTGTAGAATCACACAACGTCAACACTTTTTAAAATTGGGTTTTAAATATAAATGATGGAAGCGATACATCATTTATTTGGACTAACACATTTGACATCCACCTTGATTGATAAAAGACATGCCCGTTTTAAATATAAATATGTCTCCTCTAACTAAAAACGTATCTGTGCAGGGATACGAGCGTGCAGACAAACGTGTTAAAACTAGAGGTGTTCATTATTTTTTTAAATAATCGATAGTGGCTATAGTAAATAAATAGATTGGCTGATGAAAGTATAAAGGCCTAAAACACAGTGCGCCGCCACTGGGTAAATATAAAAAGACTATGCAGTAGGCCTACATTAAGACAATTTAGATCCGGTCCACTCAGTATTGTCATTATTTTACTATACAGAAATTGTTGTTGAAAAAATAATTGGCCTAGAAATTATACCGATGAAAATTGGCCTTTTAAAATGAATAGGCCTAGATGTTTTAATACGCACACACATCAGGGTTATTGGTCGGTCTGAATTCCATTTAAAAAAGGTTTCATAGGCCTACTATTTTTCATACTATTATAGGCCTACTTCATTTAAATTCATTCGTTCATTTAAATTAGGGCTCATTTTTACTTAGGAAAAATGTATTAAAACGTTTATAATTTAGAAAAATACAGTAGGCTTACACATAGGAAACAACAATTTTAGTCCCGTGGACATCCCCTATTGCGTTTTCAAACAAATGGCGATTATGCCTTATCAGACCATTTTCGTTTTTTGTATTGTATTTGACTAAATGCATTGAACGTTTCTTTTTTTAAATCAAAATTCAAACTCAATAATTCAATTTTATCGATGGATTCTGTGCCATTTGACCTAGCCAGAAATAAATAGACCTAATACAATGTAGCCTACAATAAATCGACCATCACTATGGCTCATATTATATTTACTTCAGGCCTCATTTAATTCCACCCTCGCGTTGATAAAACCAACAGTGCACGAATTCTATCGATTATTCGAATTTGTGTAAAACAACAAGGTGAAAAAAATCGCAAACATACCTTGGAATCTGTGGCCCAAGTACCTATATCTATGTATCAACCAGGGGTAGAAAGTGGACGGGTCCCTTTGCTGGCTGGCGAAAAGGGGGTGCGGGCTGTGGGACGAGGAGAGCGGGTGGCCGGGCATGGCGTGGGGAGGGGGCACCGAGTGCACCGGTACACCCGAGTTTGTAGGATGCGATACCGCCTCGGCGAACACCAAGTCCGGGTTCGAGTAGACGCCCCGGCCGCCGGAGTGAAAGCCGTTCAGAAAGGGGTTCATCTGGCCGGGGTTTGCATAGCTCAGAGCGGCGGGTCGGATGGGCTCCTCGGACCTCGACACCGGTATAGGATTATCCTTCGCCACCAAAGACTCGATGGTGAAACACCTCTTGGGTGTGGGTTGAAACATGGTTTGATGGTCGAGATTCCCCAGCTTAAGTTGGAAGTGTTGCAGTCGTTCCTCGTTGAAATACTCCACCACTACACACACACGCACACCCGCGAGAGGAAAGTTTCTCAGCAGCACAAGTTTGGAAGGAAAACGCGACGATACAGAAAGCCCCAAAAACAAGCAAATCGCAGTAAAAGTGGGACTACTCCAGACAATCCATGGATGTGATCGTTTCCCCCGTACCGGTTGTGCAGCCGATTTGTTAGTTCATGAGCCTAATTAGTGCTGGAGTCCCATAAACAGCTTCCTCTGAAGCCTGTAATGGCATGGTGATTGGTCGCTTCTACTCCCCTTAAGGTTGAGGGAAGAGGCTTTAAGTGCGTCAATAGAAACGCGCACGGAGAGGCGGACTCGCGCAAAAAAGGGAACGGATTCGTTCAGAAGCCCATCTTCACAACATTTCACCTACTCAGCTGAACCAGTAGAAAAGCTACTCGAGGTACTTACGTTTGCATTTATGTCCAACGATAAGGCCTATGAGACTCCGACTTGGAGGAGGAGGGGGGGGCATAGGGTTAGTGTAGGCTATACGACTTCTTCTAATTATAAGGACTATAAACAACAATATTTCGGTATTTCTGGGTTCATCTATTTGAGGATACATAGCATACATTGCCAATCAGCCCCCAGGATAATTTGCACCCAATTTGTTTTTCTGTAATTTCTCACAGCTTCATGTTTTTGAAACAGCAGTCCAGACCTCTCTTCGGTTTTTATATTTTTTATATATTACCAAATCGGAGAGAATGTTTTATTAGTGTTTTTGATAAACGGGACGTGATCCGTTTTACCACAATGTAGCAAAATCGAGTTTGACATTATTTTATATAATAGGCCAACATCAAACATATAGGCTACAGCAAACAACGCAATATTGCTCCATCCGCAGATGCAGTCCCATGGCATGTGGTTCTGCTGTCAAACGCGAGTTACACACAATGCTGGGCCTATATGAATATGTTAAATTACAGGTTGATTATTTTATTATCGGGACTTGTCATGTCTAATTGTATTTATTTAATTTCTCATTGCTATTTTGTATTCATCTTTAGGTCAGCAAAAATTATGACGACCTTGAGATATTTGTTTAATGCTAATACAAAGTCTATTCTTAATTTCTGTGTTAATGCTTGACCAGAATCCATTGGTGTCTTGTGGAGTTATTTAAACGCAGCTGGAATATAAGACTGCAACACTAAATTGTAGGCTACTTGACAAATTGTCTTTGTGTGTTGCTCGAAAGCCTTCACAGACTAATATAACAATCATTAACACAAATGCATAATAACAGGAGTAGCCTAATTAATAGGCGTGGTTTGTTGGATTGTTTTTGCCGTCGTGCAAAACCAAATATCTTACCGACCTGCCGTATATGCCAGGTGTTCAGACTTGGCATTGGGCATATTATATTATATTATCGTAGAATATCTAACATATGAATAGAATCAGATTCGGACCTGTAACAAATATGAAATGGTAGAGCATGTATAAAACAAAAAAAAAACAGTTTGTAAAATATATTTATGCATTAATTATCTTTGCGCCTTTATAATCCAATTATATATAAATATATAAATATATATTCTGATAGGCAAAAAAAAAAGGGTCTCCCTACTAGAAATTAGGCCCATCAATTTTAAGTCGGTGACCATCAATATCGTTTGAGAAAATAAAATGCTGAACGTGTTTATTTGTTTCAAAGAAATCATAAATGATCCGTTTTTCTCTTTTCAATTGAACATTTTTGTAATTATTTTTATAATTATATAAATGCAAATAGGCCTACAAATGCCGTCAGTAGCCTCGAGGGTTATCTGGCAGGTTCAATATCAGCCATGTGAGATTTCTAGGGGATTTTTAGACCCTTAATAAAAATGTATGTATTTATAGCCTATTGATGGATCTAATTTAATGAAATTTAAGTTGACAACGTCATTTTTAGGCAGAGAAGGTATCATATGCATCTAATGACTAGATCATTGCCTTTACAAGTCGATGTCCTACGTCCATGGCGTTCTAGCGACATCCAGTGGACACAAGATCAAAGTGCACTCCAATTTTACAATGCCGCTGAAGTCGAATAAAAAAAAATCTCCGCTAAAGGTTCGGACAGATTAGTAACGTAAATGCAGACGTAAGGACAATTTTATATACTGCTAAAACTTTAAAAAAAAAAAGCAAAACTGGACAACATTGGTGAGCAAACCGCTTTATTAATAAAGGCTTCATCATGTATACATTCAATCTCTTGTCATACAGTTGAATGCTACATAAGATTGAACCAATCCACGGATTTGGAGAATTATTTTATAGTCTAATCATGCACACCAAAATGGAAATCCCAGTTAAAGAGGTTATGAAGTTCACAAGATGACAGGCAATATACTAATTCAGATTAGAAACTTGGTGTTGGATTTATTCCATCACCAGAAAAGTACTACAATTCCACAGTTGTAACATGTCCATAGTTGAAACAAGTTAAACCATTATAGCGCTACAATGTAATTTCCTTTTGTGGTGTATTTTAATCCAATTAAATAATCATTCTGCGCACATGGGGGGGGGGCAGTCACAGTCACATACAAGATTGGCAACTCCATGACAAACTCACAGGTGAAGCAACTGATGTAATGGCGGGTTGCACAACCATATCCTCACAGGAAAGCTGAAACTTGCACTCTTAATCATCTGCTTATTATATATATGTATAGATATATATATATTGAGAGAGATATCAAAGAAA
The DNA here is from genome assembly GCF_964030765.1 of Micromesistius poutassou. Classification (NCBI taxonomy): domain Eukaryota; kingdom Metazoa; phylum Chordata; class Actinopteri; order Gadiformes; family Gadidae; genus Micromesistius; species Micromesistius poutassou. Next base: position 5,053,326 of record NC_140277.1, read on the forward strand.
AACATCTGGAAATACTAACGCCTATAATAAATGTACCACTCAAAGTAATCATAATGAGAATGGGGTTGTACAAAAGCTGTGCCACCAGTTTGCCAGCAGGCCCCGGGTCACAGGGGGGCCGTGGAAGGTCGTCTGTGAGCAGTGGAGCGGTGACCGGCCGCCCTGTGGTGGGGGGGGCTCAGCGGCGGACGGTGGTCCAGCCGTCGTCGTCTTCGGGGGCCTCCTCTTTCTTGACGGGACGTTGGGGCTCCTTTTCAGCAGCAGGAGCGGCAGCAGCAGCTGCAGGAGCCGCAGCAGGAGCGGCGGCGCCACCTCCACTGCTACGCCATGCAGCCTTCTCTCCCTCGGCCTCCCGCTCCCTGGGCTTCTCCCGCTCCTCTCTCTTCTCGTCTCCACCACGACGCCAGAGGCTTCCTGGGGAAGCACGCGGTAAATGAACCATAGGCCTTCATCATATGATGTAGCTGCTACTGTGACAATACAATATACCTTTTTAGCATTGGAACATTCATCATTTCATTTTGAAATAGATTTCAGTATAAAAACCCATTCCATCAGTAATGTGGACGGGATAAAGGTGGATGCATAAACAACGCTCCCACTGCTGATAGTCTGACTCTAAAGAGGTTAAAACAACTTAAAGCAACCTTTAAGACCAGAGAGGGCCAACATGCAAGTGTCCTCATGGCAGTCAGAATCAGCCTTCACACCATGGCAGAGGAAGTCTATCATTTTACGTCACAGCAGTTTACCAAAGGAAATGTCGACATCCAGTGGTCACTTGTGGTAACACAGCCCTTCTGGTCATGTTCAAAATCCAGTTGGACAAAATCCAGTGGGACATGGTGAGGTGAATTGAAGAGCCCTAATACATGTACGTTACTGTAAACCCACAGATTGGAAGCCTATGTGCATGTCCTCTTGACGACATGACGAATGAAACCACTGCTCACCCTCGTCCTCTCTGGGTGCCGGCCTCGTCTCTCGCTCACGCCGCGGCTCGATGACGCGGCGTTCTTCGCGCTCCGGCTCCTCGCCACGTCCCCTCCAGCTGCTGGTCTCCTCTGTGCCGCCTCGCCTCCAGGCGCTGGCCTCCTCTCTGGAGGATATAAGGGGAAACTTGAAAAGTGAGAATAGAACTGAACCAGACTGAGGCGTCGTTCAAAGGCTCAGGAACCCTTTGCCGGTGTTTTGGATTAATTAGCTGATTAGAGTGGGACACTTTGAGCCTACAATAATGAACCTTTTCACAATATTGAACCTTTTCTGAGATTTTGGATTTTCATAAGCTGTAAGCCATAATCAAAATCAAAATGATAACAAATAAAGGCTTGAAAAAGAAGTTTCACCTTTTAAGTTGAATTACTGAAATAAATTAACGATTTTGCACGATATTCAAATTTTTCCAGTTTCACCTGTAGGCCGGCATAAGGTAAGAGCATGTGCTATTTGCACACCTTCTCAGCAGAAGACGTGGGGAAGGACTCCTTGTACTAAGCTCCCACCAAGGGTGGCCAGCGATACAAGGATGAGGATTCCATCGAGGGCGGGGCCTACCTTGGTGGCGGTGGGCGGCGCTCTCTGGGCTTCTCCTCGGCCTCCGTGTCGTCAGCGCCTCCACCGCGTGGTGGTCCCCAGCTCTCCTCCCGGGCCTTCTCCCGCTCTCGCCAGCCCCCTCCTGAAGGTACAACTAAAACTGTAAGTCCACCATACATCTCAAACCAAGTACGTTTTCCCATGAGCAGCCTCTAGTGGATTGGTTGTAGCAACCATTAAAGCGATAGAATTAACAGACAAGAGCTACGTTTTACGATTGGGGGGAGTGGACCAGAATTAACATCCAATAATAATCCAATATTCCCTTTAGTATTACGAGTAAATAGGCTGCAGTAGAATGACAGTGCAGGTGTCCACTCTCGCCCTGTCCCTACCAGGTTTCCCCAGGGGTTTCCAGGGCGTGCCGTCATCTGCGCCCCGACGTGGCCCGTCGTCCATGCCTCTCCTGCTGCCACGGTCCTCGTCGCCGCCCCTCCGGGGGCCCCAGTCGTCATCCCGGCGGCCCCTGGAGTCCTCGCCGCCTCTGCGCGGGCCCCGGTCGTCCTCGAAGGCTCTGCGGGCCGGGCGGTCTTCGTCGAACGCTCTCCGTGCGGGGCGATCCTCCTCAGTCGCCGCCGCCCTCCAGGGCCCGCGCTCCTCGTCCAGGGCCCTCCGCGGCGCCCGCTCGTCGTCGGCCCCGCGGCGCATGGGCCGCTCGTCGTCAAAGCCCCGGCGGAGCCCGCGGTCGTCGGCGCCCCGGCGCATGGGGCGTTCATCCCGCTCGTCTTCGCGGCCTTCCTGCTTCCTTTCCCTAGGGGGTCAGAGAGCAGATGAGTCGGCTCGGGGCCCCTCTTTTGGACGCTCCGCAACTGACGCCGGAGGAGACGGACGAGATATCAACGCACCTTTCAGGTGCCCCACGGCGCCACTCTGAGTCTCCGCCCCCGCCCCCCTCTGTGCGTTTCCTCCATCCGCCGCCGCCACCTGTGCTGGCACTCTCCTCTTTGTCACCCCAGTCCTGCTGGAAGCAAATCGGTGAAACTCCGGAGCCACCGTGCCAATTGACACCAACGACATTCATTTTAAAAGCCCGCCAGGGAAGGGGACACGGTGAGGTTAAGAGAGGCGAACCTTGGAGGCCGGCTTCTCTTCTGGAACGCGCCTCTCCTCCTCACGGCGGTGCTCACGCTCCTCGATTTCCTGCTGGCGGGCACGCTGCTTTCTCTCCTGCTCCTCCAGTTTCTGCAGCTTCTCCTGGTACTCGCGCTCCTCCTCCTCGCGCTGCTCCTGCTCAATGCGCTCACGCTCCTCTCGTTCTGGGAGGGGAAGAAATAAGAAAAAGGCATGATGATTTTTTATTTTTGAATCGTCAGGTAGACTTTTTGAATTGAATTCATTCACATACAAATACATGATTCGTGGACATGGGACAAGAAGTGTCCATGCATGTGAACTGGTCCAAAAGAAGCTACCTAAAGCTTATGCTAGGGGGCCATGACAAACGCAAAAAGGGGGTGTGGCCTACATATAATACATTACATACATCTCATCCATACTACAAATAGTGGTAGATCTCAGATCAGTTAACAGATACATGTGATTAATAGTTATTTCTTGAGGTTGAAGGATGATGATTGACATTACACATACAAGGCGAGAAAATAAAATAAAATAAAAAGACATCACAAAGACATATAGGCTTAACAATTGTTTCTTGAGGTTATGTTTAAAGGTGAAAATAGAGCTTGAGGTTTTCAAACTTCCATCAAGCCTGTTCCAGATCTGAGGTCCCCGGCACACTACACTCATGCCAGTGCGTTTTAATCTGTTGTTTCCCTGTAATGATGTGCGTATTTCTGGTATGGTGGGTGTGCTGGGGATAACAGATCGGAACAAGCTCACATAGTCTACTATTCAAGCCCGAGACACCCTGATACATAGTGCAAGCATTGTGAAATATGTTATATTCAGTGAGTCTTAAAAGACCATAGCTAGCAAAAATAGGACGGGTTGGGACATTGAAATCAGACCATGATATAGCGCGAATGATTTTTTTTTTTGGAGAATTTCCAGTTTTTTTAGATGACTGGGGTAAGTGTTACACCATATTACATTGCAGTAGTTTAAGTGAGGTTCAAAAAGAGTTTTGTATAGAATAAGTAGTGTTGCGTGAGGAAGCAGGTGTCTCAGCTTAAAGAACAGACAAACATATTTTGATAGTTGTTTCACAAGGTGGTCAATATGTTATTTAAAGTTTAGGCAGTCATCTATGAGAACCCCCAATAATTTAGTTGTCTTCACTCTTTAGCTCGTCTCCATTAATATTGATCTGAAAGTTAAGGTCCTCGATGTTATGTTGTTTTTTATTGGGACAAAATATTATGTAGTTTGTTTTACTAATGTTCAGGGATAGTTTGTTTGCTTTGAACTAGGGCTGAACGATTAATTGCATTTGCGATAATATCGCAATATGACAAAACAAGATTTTCTAACCGCAAAGGCTGCGATTTGATTGGTCACGTGACTTGCGAGTGAGCCGAGCGGAGCAAAGCAGTGCAGGCAGGGAGAGACGCTACGCTTTAACCTGCTGCACAATGGCCTCAGGCTCATCAGAAGAGTGCACAGCTGAAAGTTTGGTACCAAAGAGGGGCGGCACATCAGTTGTGTGGAATTATTTTGGCTATAAAAAAGACGATGCTGCGCAACTGCCCCGCATTTCGATCACAGCCTCGTCGGCCTTGAAAAAAAACAAACACCTCAGCGCACCAAATCAGCCGGCCGAGACCTCGCTAAAGAGGTGGTCTCGGTTCGCTTGAGATGTGAAAGCGAACGCACCTCGGTCCGATCCAGTTCTAAAAAGCATACGCCTCTTTGGACGTAACAGGCACCCGCTCAGCCGTGCGCATTATGGGAATTATTGTTTGATTATCGGTAACAGCCAGGGACGTGCACAGGAGTTTTGAGGGGCAGGTGCCGAATTGTTGCCGGGGGGTTGGATCACGGATGAGCGCTGTTGTTGACGGGGGGGTTCGATCGTGGACGAGCACTATTGCGGGCGTGATTGTTGAAGAACACTCAGAGGGCACTTTTTAATACGAGGCAAAAAGGGCAGGGGCTCAAGCACCCCTAGATGTGTACACGTGCCTGGTAACAGCACATTGTCAGACCGTCGGGTGAAAATGAGTCGTGGCTCAACATGGAGCAAAGAGGAGACGGAATGTCTATTGGATATTTGGGCAGACGCCCACATAGAACGTATGCTGGCAAACACATAAAAATGCTGATGCATTTAACACATTGAGCACCAGGATGAGGATTTTTTGTTGAAAAATACATGAGAAGAGGACCTTGAAAAAATAATTGCATATTAAATCGCAATCGCAATATTGAGGGGAAAAAAATCGCAATCAGATTAATTTCCAAAATCGTTCATCCCTACTTTGAACCAGTGATTCACATTCTGAAGCTCTTTGTTGAGCAGTTCTTGAAGTTCAGATTTATTTTTGTGGAATAAGAACAGATTTGTGTCGTCTGCAAAGATTACTTTGTGGAGGGTCTTTGACGAATTTCTCAGATCATTTATGTAGATAATGAAGAGGAGCGGACCCAATATGGAACCTTGTGGGACCCCATATTTAATGTGTTTGTGATGTCTATTCGTGGCTAGTTACATATTGCTGCCTCTGGTGCAGATAGCTCTTGAACCAGTTCAGTGATTGACCTCTAATTCCGTAATGGTGCAATTTGTGCAGTAGAATGGTGAAATCGATAGTATCGAAAGTCTTTAAAAGGTCTAGGAATACACCGATACCATATCCCCCCTTGTCAATGGCATCATTGGTCTTTTCGATAAGATCAAGAATCGCCATGCTGGTAGTATGCTTTTTCCTGAAGCCATACTGGGATGGGCTGAGTATGTTCAATTTGTTGAGATAGTTATTAAGTCTATTGTAAACCAACCTTTCCAATATTTTGGAAAGTGTGGGAACTTAAATTATTAAAAACACAAATGTAAGCTACAAATGTCAATGTTATATTGATTTCTGTCTGGCCACTATCATTTTAAAAGTAATGATGGACCGCTAAACCACACAAAAAATACAACCCTACAACAAAAAACGTCACAATATTAACTGATTAAAGCTATGGTAGGCCACTTATTTTAAATTCATATTTGTTTAAATGTTCTTTACATCCGGACAGCAATCTGTGTACCTTCCTGCACACACTCTGCCTGTGCGCTCATTATGCAGGACTAGAGTACTCCCCCATGCCAGGCAGACCTAATGCTAAACCTAGCGAGCTACCCCCGTTATGGGGTACTGGCATTGAAGGGAGGATTGTTATGGTTGGCTACCTTTAAAATCTAGCAGACTCTAGATTTTACGATTGAGGGACGTTTGCACGTTGACTGGATAATCCAGAGCATCCTGCGGGGGGCGGGATGTGTACTGAGCGAACCAGGCGCCACACTCACCTTTCTTGAGAGACTCCTCGTGGATGCGCTGGGCCTCCTCCTCCTTCTGGCGGTAGTAGGCGGTGCGGCGGTCCTCCTTGCGTTGCCGCTTCCTGTCTTCCAGACGCTTCTTCTTCTCCTCCACCACACGCTCCTGGAATGCTGCGAGTTTTTCCTTCAGACAAAAAAAATTTAATATTGGTTTTTATTGATGACCGTTGGACAAGCTTTATACCAGGAGGCTGTAGGGTGGAGCGCTTGCTCCTGGACGACGGGACCGTTCGGGGGGGTTTCTGGGTCCTTACCTCGTAGATGAAGCTGCGCGCTGCGGTGATCTTGGACACAAAGTTCTCCTTGTCCTCCATCATCCTGGACATGCGCTGCTTGTGCTCCAGAGCCTTCTCCCGCTCCACCTTCATGTTGCTGATCTGAGGGGGAGAACACGCATCGTCACGGTTACATTCAGGCTCACGGCCGCTCGCCACAGCTGCACTTCCTCTGTGAGGAGACGTACCCTCTCCTCCTCCTGCAGCTCCCACAGCTCCATGTCCTTGATGCGCTGCTCCTCGTAGGCCTGCTTGATGAGAGGGATCTCCTCCAGTCGCTTGGCCCTCTCAAAGTAGTCGATCTAGACGGAGCAACCCACATAATGTTTTTTTTAATGTTCCCTGCGGTAGTCCAAGCAACCTTCATGATCCAGAGGAGAGGTTCATGATGGCGGACAGCGTACCTTCTTCTCCTGGTTCTTCAGACGCTCCTGCAGCTCTCTCTTCTCCTTCTCCAGCTGCTCCACCTGTTTGGCCATGATGAAGTCGGGGTCCAGCTCCTCCAGATCCTGTACGAATTTGACAGTTAGTTTGATGCTAGTCCATCTGAGCACTTGCGGAATATATACAAAGCAAAAATGTAACCCTCCTTGTGTTATGAGTCCTATAGCTACTCTGCAGTCTGTCCAGTAGTTATGTTTGCATTAGCCTTGTGCAGCACTTGGAATTGACAAACATTTTTATCACATACATCTGCTAAATGAGTAACTGTAAATGCACAAAAGTGTTTGTGGTTGACTTGGATTTGTTCGGCTCTACACAGGACTCAATCACTTCATCCGAGTTGGTACGACGGGGATAATGATGCCCAGATAGGCTTGTTCAAAGTGACTCCACCTCTATGTCGATGTCCTTGAAGGCCTTGGCTCCCAGCTCCGTCTTCTTGATCTGCTCCAGGCGCTCGCGCACAGTCTTCTTCTTGATCTGCTCGTGCTCCTGCATGATGCGCTCCTTCTCCCGCTCCTTGGCCTCCTGGCGCAGGCGCTCCTCCTCCGCCTTGCGCACCTTCTGCTGCTCCGCCTCGCGCTGCTCCAGCTCCTCCTTCTCCCTCTGGATGTTCAGGCTCTCCAGGCGCTCCTTGCGCTCCTCGATGGTCTGGCGGCGGGCCAGGATGCGCTGGTGGTCCTTGCGACCGTTCTTCAGGTAGGCGGCGATGGCCAGCTGGCTCTGCTCCTCGCGCTCGGTCTAGAGGGGGGGACCACAGAGAGAAGCCAGAGTCAGGCACAGACCAGATAATAAACCCTAAGGCTTTAAGATGTACACATGTGGAGTGGGTCAGTTTGGACGTTTGAGTTTCCTCATGTATTTTTTAACAAAACGAATGGAAGGCGAACAAAAGATTAATTAAAAAGGGATGACAGATGTTGTTGTCTTACAAATGGCCCCAGCATGGGAACATGTAGTGAGTGAACAGTGGATAAGACAGTGTCCTGGAGAGGGCAGGACGGGTACTCACCAGGATGGAGGCAGGCCTGATGATTTGGATGGCCTTGGCTAGGGAGGAGGACATGGCAGTGAGCTGATTCCTGATCTGCTCCGATGGCATGTTCTGCAGGAAGGGCCCGACTGGGGAGTCCTCTTTGGTTGAGTAGTTCAGGTCCGAACCGAAGCTCAGAGTTCGAGAGGAGTGGTCAATACGAACCTAAAGTAAAATAAATGGATATCGTTTTTCTTAGGGGTATAACCGTATACTATAAAGTCACGATTCGGTATTAATGTTAAGGTCCGCTGGGTAACACTTCACCACGGACTAGAGATGGAGATAGATGTATATATGTACGAATAAGTGCACTGGTTTTCTTGACAGTCACATAACTAAGCCTGATAAAAAATAAAAAAAAAAATATATATATATATATAGGATTCCATCCATTATAGGGGTACGATTGTTAAAACATCAAAACATTTGTCTTATCGTCAGTTTGTACAACATGTTTAATATACAAGTACACCGCCTCTGTTTCAATTGGACCGTACCTGCAGATCACAGTGGCGGGCGGCGTCCACAATGGAGCGCTCCAGCTGGAACGCATCTACAAATGGCACCAGGGAGGCCAGGCGGCTGAACTCGATGCTTTGGTAGATCTGGGCCACCTATTGTGCATGTCGAAGAAAAGCAGATATGGTTAGACTGTGTACAGTCGAGAGGGGACCTGTAACAAGGTTTTCTTGGTTGAGTAGGTATGGGGCGATGTTTGAAAGAGAGGGTACAGTAGTGGGGTAAGGTTACCTGTTGCAAGAGCCTGAGGATGGTGTTACTCTGCAGATGAGGAACATACTGCTGAAGGTCAGACTCCTTCTCTGCCTGGTCCCTCACCCAGTTCAACACCTGTGTTGAGGAAACTGTATTTAATAACAGACCGTGCATTCAAATACTATACCATCAACGGTATGATCCAAAGACTAGAGTACAGGAGAGGTTTAGAACGCATGGCTTCTACCAACTTAGGCTGCCCACCTTGGTGACTCTTCCGCTCAGCTTCAGGGGGTGGAAGTCCATCTCCAGCCAGTTGTACAGCTCTTTGACCTCTGGTAGGATGTACTGCAGCAGGTTGAACCTCACCTGTCAACAATGAAAGGATTCAAATTCTGTCCATGATACGTATTCAGTGTAAAGGATGGTCTGTCTGAGGCTCATGGCGACCATAGTGACGCAGTGGACTTGTGTGGCGGAGAACAGCGCACCATGTCATTGATGAGGCTCTGGCGGGTGGGTGGAGACTGGAGGCCCAGCAGGGTGGCCAGTCGGCGGTGTTTCTCCACGATGATACCGTCCATGTCCAGCAGCCGAGCGATGTCTGTGCGCTCGGGGGTGATGGGAATGGACAGGGTGGCCAGCAGGACTCTGGTGGACATCCTAACAATGGGGAACATTCAGGTCTTTAGTTGATTCATGTCATGGTGGGACAACAAGTATGCAGACCATACATCCCTGAAAATATATTTATGATTAGGGAAGCTCCAAAAATTACCCGATAGTTATTTACAAACTACTATAGAATGAGTTATTTTTGCATATAAAATTGTTGGAATTACAATTTGACCTCATCTTGAGGTTTTCAACCAATCCAATATGAAAAACCCATACGCACAAACTATGGCATTGAGTAAATGTGGATTTTTTTTTCTGCCTCAGATTTATGTCAGCTCAATGGACATTATTACTACAAATCCCTGAAAATGAGTTTCGCCAGTGTATTTGAGCAGTAATAGTAATGGTTGACGACGCCCTAGATGTGATCAATGCTTACCTCTGCATCTCCTCTTGGGTGAGATTTTTGCGCATCTCCCGGGAGAGATGATAGAGGCGGTGGAGGGTGCAGGCGTGGAAGAGAGCATTTCCGGACTTCCAGAAGACAGTGGACACCTTGTTGTAGTAGTTGGCCATCAGCTGGGGCTTGGGGGGCTTCTTGGAGAGAGCAAAGAGCCCGTGGATGTCCTCCACAGCCTTGAAGGCCTCCTAACCCAGGGAAGAAACAAGCAGAATCAGCAACACATCCTCTCACTCCTCAATCCTCTTCACTGGGGTCAGGCGAAATGATATTGCTGATAGTAGAGTGAGGGGATTTAATGGTGGTTGATGGTTATACAATAAGTATGAGGACTGACCTGCCACAGCTCCATGCTGATGGCGCTGTCCAGCTGGACCAGACGGGTCTCCAGGTGCATGGACTGGCTCTCGGGGTTGTTGAGGTTGATGGCAGTGCTCTGGTTGTGGTGGCGCTGGATCTGGCCCAGGTGCATGCGCAGGTTGTCGCATAGCTTGCGGAACTCAGCCTTGCGGGTGTACTGCAGGCAGAACTTGAAGGCTGGGGGAAAACATAAGCTTGTTTATACATTGGATTGAAAAAGGCTGCCTGTTAGAAGTGAACATTTCACAATCCTATTAAGAAACTGAATGTTAACCGCAGAGGTGTTCATGTGTTCAGTGTGTGGGTCTACCTTGCTGGGCGATGTCATGGTACAGGCGCTCCACCTTGGAGTTGTTCCTCAGCAGATCCAGACATTGCCGGTAGGACTCCCACAAGAACTTCACCCAGGGGGTGAGCAGCAGACGGTCGGTACGGTCCTGGGTGTCCTCTCCACTGACAGCACTCAGGAGCACACTGAAGCCACACAAACACTCATTGTTAACATGAGCTCCCGTAAATACACAATGTGACTTAGCTCCCATACAGATACCATGTCAGATATATAAAATACGAAAATTCTATCACAATACAATTTTTAATGGCTTCATTATAGTCTATAATACAATTAATAAATGGCTACTTTGCACATGATCCATTAGGCTCACCTCTCAGGGGTCTGGATGTTATCCAGATCCTCGATGTCCAACACCATCTGCTGAGACTCCCCCTTGGCGGTCTCAGTCTTCTCCTCAGCAAGCTTCAGGTACGCCCTAACCACATCCTCAAGAGACTTGATGTTCACCTACAGCAACAAAAAAAAGTAAGTCCTTGCGTGTTATCATAACCACCCAGATAGCGACTTTCAAATTCGACACGTTATCTCATTCAAACCTGCTGGCAGATGTTCTTGTACTGGTACAGGCCCTCTTTCGCAAGGTGGCTCTTGCGGAGATCCACGCAGAGCTCCAGGTACTTGAGCATGATGGGCTCGTGGATCTTCTGCCATGTTCGATGCTTCTTACTTTTGATGACATCGTAAAGAACATCCAAGGCTGGCTGCTTCTTGCCGACCTCCAAGAACTCTGTAGAAAGGCACTGTAGTTAGTATAACATCTATACGCTATTGCAAGACCGCGGAGGTGACCCGGTGGGAGTAGAGCATATGGGAACATCATCGACATGTCAGCGTAGAATACCTCGTATCTTACAAAGAAGCCGGGACAATGACAGGTGTGTAAAGTTGACCTTATTAAACAAAACCAACTGAAGAGCAGATCATTGGTTCAATAATTGAGGTTAAGCTAAATGAGGAAGGCTACTGACGTTCCCATTCAACACTATGGTATTGCTAACCGCTGTGTGGCAGGACTCTGTGTGCAATATGGCCTCCACGCCATTCCAACGCAAGCTAGCTAGCTAGCCGCCGCTGGGAGCGACGTGCTACAGCGAGGATGCTATCGTCAGCTAACCTAGCTTAAATGACCGGTGTCTTCATAGTTCTACAACAGGGTCTATGCTTACCGTTTGCTCGTTTGAGAGCATTCTCCGGGCGTTGAAAATAGGCCGGCATTTCTGTGGCGTATTAGCGAAACTTAGGATCGGCTGACTTAGGTGAATTTTACCGATTTCACCAGTCCATCCGGGCCAGGCAGTAACCCGCTTCAACACGGAGTCGAGAAAGGAAAAACCTCGTGAACGGCCTAGCTAGGGTTGCCAGATGCAAAAGGCAAAAGCCCCCTAATACAGCTTTGCACAAAGTGCATCTTTATAGTTACAATACACATTCATCTATTGCATTGTTCTGAATGGATATATTTGCAATAATGACATATATACAACTTTTGGCTGAGCATACACAGCGTTTGTGGGTTTTTTGGGGTAAATGCTAAGTTTTTTTCATTCATTACAAATATTAATTACGATTATATATATTATATTTCCCCACCCTCTTTTGTTAATATATAGACCTACTGTTAGAATAAAGCAGGTGGATTTGATTTTAGAAACCGAGAAGGTTGAAAATAAAGACAACTTCTAACACTGAAATGGAACTGTGCTCTATTATTGCATTTATTGATTTGCTATATATATATATATATATATATATATATATATATATATATAAAAGAACAGTACATATATAGGCCATATATAGGCCAATATATATGTATGTTTTTTATTTTACTTTAATGAAGTAGTATCATTTGAGATACTTGGTTTTCTCGATTTATCAGAACACCTTTGTCAAAGTCGTATATGGTCTGTATATGATACCTGTATATCTGTATATTATAATTTTTAATGTAAATACTGTATCTTCCTCGGTCTGTCTTTTTTTTCTTTGGCAATGGAATAATATTACTCATAATTACTTGTCTACTATCTTGTGACCGACCACAATACTGGCAACCCGGTATGAACGTGTATTGCGCATGTGCAACAATGCCATCTCTGTGACTGGTTGTGACCAGTGTCTCCTCCCAGCGAAAATCTCGAGTAAGGAAAACGGAAGCGACCTGCACAAGTAAGCAAAGTCTGCTGACAGTTACAACGCAAGATAACTTCCCTTGTTCAAGTTCATTCAAATTAGGTGTTGAGCAAGCATTGATCAATCATCGCGATTATATATTGTGATTTGGCCGAAGGACACGGTAACTAGCGTTGCATTGCACTCATATTTACTGAATAAGGGGCAGGATCTCTGCTCACTCCCTCAAGTATCTAACCAGGTATGGTTGTCAATTTTTCCAGGTATGGAATATGGCAGCATCTGAAGCGCACCTTATGCTAAGCGTCGGACTAATCGGTAAGTAGTTCTCCTTTCAGTCCGATATGTTTCTTCTTTTCAGCTTGCTAAAACGTTCTGTAATAACGTTAGCTCTGCGCCTTGGCATGTCAAATCAAATCACATGAGAGCAGTGTGACCAAGAATACACGTGAGTGGCTCCTGGTTAGCAAGGTTGTTGTGAAGTTGTTGCCCATAACATCTCAGGCCCAACCATTATGTTAATATAGATGATATGGTTACAAATCTTCCAAAAGCTCCCAATGCTTACTTGGTTTTATTTTGTTAACACACTAGAGAAAGACGTGAATGGAGACACGCTGTGGGTGTGGTGTTACCCCTCTGTCACCGCGGAAGTGAGACAGATCCTCCTCAGCAAGTGCTGCCTGACCAAGGATGGACGGGATCTCCACTCCTTTGTTTTTGGCCAGTTCCGCCGGACCTGGTACTATATTACCACAGTGGAAATACAGGAACCTACTGCCCTAAAGAAGGTAGGGACATTGATAATTAATAATTACAAAATAGACTCTTATTGTAGCTGTTTAATGAGGTCATCTGATGCCTGGTGGCTGAACATATTTTTAATTTGTTCTATGTATTTCCTCCTTAGGTCACACATTTCTCACTAGTTGTTACCACGAAAGACTTCAACCCTGAGAAATATGCTGCATTTAGTAGAGTGTTATGCAGGTAAAGTGTAGACTCAGTATACCTCTGTTTTGCATGGTGGCAAGAAGATAATTGTGCGGTAACAGTGTTTTTATTCCTCTCTGCAGATTGTATATCAAACATGGCAGTCCAGTGAAAATGATGGAGGGTTACATTTCGGTTCTAACGAAAGGAATTTGCCAGAGCGATGAAAATGGCTCATTTCTTATCAAGAATTATGATGTCAGGAGGGCCTATTTAGCAGGTTCCATCAAAGGTAAAATATACAATAATGGATTGTTTCTGCCCATGTGTGAAGGATCTGAAAGTCAAAATAATGACATGATATCCAGATCATTCCGTTATGGTTCCCAATATGTTCCCATATTAAGATGTAGTGGCCCAGTTTGGAATGGAGTCAATTATCCTGTATACAGCCCTCATGCTGAAGAAAAGAATTGTTGTTCATCATCCCCAAATCGAAGCACTGCTGGAGTTTACGAGGTAACTATTTGTTATGGAATAAAGGGAAAATGGAAGGACTGGTTTGAAAATTGCCTACCTTGTGTGAGGGTGGGTGGGAGGGTGGGTGGGGGAAGATCATCACCATCAAATTGTTCTGTCTTCCCAGAGTGTTGCCCGCCTTTACATGGCATAGGAAAGACTGGTCCATCCTGCACCCCTACGTGCACCTGACAGAGATGGAGCTGGACGACCTTAGGAAGTGTCCAGGTGAGGAAGCCCACAGACAGGGACATCAACTTGGTGTGGTAGCTGTCCCACCTTGGCCTGTGGTGGGTCAATGTTTTTGAGGTGCACGTCATCATATCAAATAATGAAAAAATAAAAAAAATTCCTGGGGTAAAAATTGGACTTCATTTTATATTGTCGCGTGCCAACATGCCACACAGCACAAATACCTTGACTTGTTTCAAACATAAAACGATGCAGGATCATGCATTTACTCAAGTGGTGAAAAGGTGATGGAAAAGTAATTGATTGTTGGGGTGTTGTTTCTTGCCAACACTCCCAATGAAAAAGGCCCTGGCATGTTTTTAATAGGCCATTGGACAACAATGGTGGCCTTGGGCATTGAGAGGAGAAAAGTGACCTTGACAAAGACTATAACTAACTCAAGTATTTTGGTGGTTGTGTTGGCGATGAAAAAGGGCAGTCTGCTTGTCTTTTCCTCAACATCATGTGTGTTCTCTAGGATATGTGGCAGGGTTCACCAACCCAGAGGTCTGCAACAGGGCAGATCTATTTGATGTGTACGTGAACCTCCCAGACAGCACAATAACTGTGTCTCCCACCGCCAAAGGTTTGTTGAACATCCATTCAAATGTAATGTTGTGAGTTGAACACTTTGAATCTTCAAGTAAACCAGTGTCTGAAACGGTCCTCTTAACATTGTTCCACTCGGCTGCCACAGAGGCCATGGCTATGGGGAAGGTTCATAAAGACATCGGCCAGCTTATTGTCCAATCAGCAGAAGATGCTGAGCGAACAGACGCTCAGGTAATCAAGGTAAGAATGTGCTGAGGGTATCAAACAGGAAATAACAGCTAGACATGTAATTGTTGCGGGGATGGCCGTCCGTGCCATCGCCTTTGTTTTTAGTTAAAAACTGGTTAAACTAACCATGAAGTCATAATAGTTCACCTATGGATTCCACTGTTCAACCTCAGAGCCTGCATTAACATGAGGACATTTGATGATTTGAAAATGGCCAGCCGTCTCCAGTCATCTAATTATTTTTATTGTGTCATAGATCAGAAGATAGATCATTTTTAGTTTTGTGTTAAGTTAAATTGGCAATTCTCAAAGAAAAAAAGCAGAGCTCTTGGAGTTTTGTAGGCTGCTCAACCCTGAGCCCTGACATAATTTCCATATTCTTGATTTGTTGCGTTTCTCACACCTTTGCAAAAAACTTTTTTTTCCCGTTTTTAATTCATAGGACATTTCTACGAAGACAAAAGAGATACTTGCTAGCTTGATGGCACTGGCGGACGAGTGTGAAAATTCCAAAATAACAGTAGAAGGTTTGAAGAAACATCACTTCCCCCCAGCCACGGAAAACTTCCTGTTTCACTTGGCGGCCGCGGAGATGCTCTTAAGAATATGACCTCTGCCTACCTGCCAACATACTCCATCACAGGACGGGACTTTCTCACTGTCTGGGGATTGTCCTGAGGACTAAATGAATGCGCAGAGTCTTATAACCAGTGCCATTACCAACTATTTGAGCAGGATTAAATGCTATTACTGGTCAAAAGAAAATTATGAAAGGAAGGTTTAGTTCCACCCAAGTACAGGCAATATAATGTATTTTTCTTCTCAATCACAATTTTCCTTTTGGTTTAGGCCTGACTTTGACTGTACTGTAATATATGCTCAATGCATCCAATGATGGACAATTTGTTTTTGTTGACATTTCTGCATAATCATTTTTACTTTGAAGATCCATATACCCAAAAGTGTATTTTTTGTGTCTAAATATTTTTATATTAGTGTGTGCTGTGCAATAATATGTAATTTACATTTGGAAACAAATGTATTTTCATGAATTAATGTTTCTTAGCAAAAAGAATTGCACTCCATGCATCCATTAAATACATTTATTATCAAAACAATGAGTGGATCTTAATACAAACATTTGTTTAATTTAAACTAAGAAGCACAATAATTGCCCAGGATGTGATATATATTCTTCATGTCTCTCCAAGATATTACCCTTCCATTTGTCGTTTTAAACTCCAACAGCAGCCAATACTCCATGACAGGAAGCAATACAACAGAACGATAATGGGACTGACAGTTTCAATGTCTTGGTGTGCAAGGTTATCTGGAGTCAATGGGTAATACCATAGGGGCTCCCCGCCTCCTCAGAGCCCCCTGTGGTAGAACAGCTTGCCATCGACTGCGGCCTCCTGCAGCTCCTTCTCCAACTTTTCCTTTTTAATCTGCAGAAGAGGGAGGACATGAGGTGTGGTGTTTCCGACCCCTTGTGGAGTATTGAAGGGAGAGGGAAGACAAAGCCTCACCGTTCCCAGTTGGGGGAAGATGCTGAAGGACAGTGGAATCATCATTCCGAAGACCATTGCAGTGCTCACATGGCGAAGAGGTGCTCTTAGCATGGAGTTCTTGTTGAACAATCTCGTCCTGTAAGCCAACACTCTGCTTAGCTGGAATTGTCTTTGAAATACCTCTGATATCAACGTCTTCACAGAGGAATCTAAATTAAACCCTTCTCCGAGTCATGAAACATGGTGAGGATAAATGTTGTGTAGCATCAGGTGTGCCTCACAGATGAACTGTGTCCAAACAGAGGATGGAACGGCACTGCCACCATAGTGAGGAAAGACTTACTTCCCCATGAGGTACACCAGAAGGTTAGGAACAGCGGCCGATGCACCCAACATGACTGCTCTTGACCACGCAGTGTCCCTTACAGCCTGGATGCACAAGTCAAAGGCATGTTAAATGCACTGAATCACATATTTGAAACGGGAGGGAGAGGGTTGGAATCCTTACTTTGTCTCCAGCTGCGCGAGAGATTCCTACAGAATCGCCATTGGAATCAAACACCTGGATTCCATTATCCGACTCTTCACTCCTGATGGTATACACGCTGAAGAAGCCCAGGGCAGCTGGGGAAGGTTTCACAACTTACTGTGAGCTGGTTTCATTTATAAAAATTGACCTAAGTTTTAGTTTCATGCAAGAGTAGATGTTTAAACAAACAAATGACCTGCCTGAGAGAGGAACCGGCACTATCGACCTGAAGAAGAACAGTAAGGGTTGGCTCCCGATGGCAAATCTTTGGATTAAAATGAATGGAAGTGCCTGAATAATGAATACATTTTCATTTAATTGATTGCATTATTCGTTTAATCAGTGCAATATACAACAAAAGTACAGCATCTGTATGGGATATCACGTTGCTATAGGGAAACAATATACTGTATCTAGTATGATTGACGATAAAAATGCAATGTCTTCACGAAAACAAGCAGTACCCACCCCTGCACATGTTGTGTAGGAAACCGACCCTGCGATCAAAAGAGCCTGTTTCAAAGGCATCTTCTTGGCCTGCCGGTGAGAGATAATGAAATAAAAGGCAGATAATGCAAAGCGAACCCACAGGAGATTTGCTGAGCAGGCCTCTCCTGCGATTCCTCAAATAATGCAACTGTCAAATGGGTTGGCTCACACTGGGGTTTATCATATAGAGGACAGACACCCTTGTCACTTTGCAGAGGTCTTTACCGCCTACACACGATGTAGACCTGTACTAAGCATACAACTGTGTCTTTTGTTTGAATATATTCATATTTTGGCATAAATAAAAACAAAACTGTACCTTAACCAAAAAAAAGAGATTACCTTTTCTGAAGAAGAATTTCTGTTGGCATGGTTGAATCCAGCCATGTAACTCTGCAACAAAAACTGTAGAAAAGGTTGGTTTTTTATAATCTGAGGAACATTTGGACACATGGATTTTTTGTTTTTGTTTGGTTAAATGGGATTTCTACCTGACAAAAAAGAGCAGACTTGACACTGCTGTGGGGTAGCAAGCTGGCAACGACCTGGGAAAAAAAGTGATTCAACATTACAATGTTTTACTGACTTAAAACATGGGTTACATAGGCGAGGCTTGCCAATGTTAATAGTACTACCAACTTTATATGTAAACTAATAAAATATACATATATACATATTTTAATTTAAAAAAAATATATATATATATATTTGAATAATATAATAACATAGAATCAGCATTATTAATATACATTTTCTTACCAAAGGAGCTGATACAGGCAATAATGCTAGAAAACAATTAGAAAAAAGATAGTTAAAATAGCATTGGTAGCAGCACAAAATGAAAATATCATGTAAAGTTTCCATTCCAGTAAATAGGAATTGTTTCGATTTTATATTAGGTAGGCCAATCTCAGTAATACTGAGATTTTCTGATTTAAGACCCAATGGTAATAAATCTACCTGGAGGTCGGAATGGAAATGGTAGCACAGCCCCAGAGTCAGCATGAACAGAGGACTGTTGGAGAAACAAAACTAGACAGTTGACTGAATGTCTTACCGGGAGAGAGGGTTGAGGTCCCATTATAATAGATTCATCCACAACAATCCCTTATCATGCTTGGATAAAGGCTAGCAATATTATTATTCACTCTCACTCGTTTCTGACATTTTCCTCTAAGTAATGACATCATTGTTGTTTTCACTGTCCTCCTAGTTTATTATGCAAGACCAAATTCGACAATTAATGGAAATGTTTTGGGCCATTTTGGAAATTCAGTTTTTCACATACAATCTCTCCTCTTGACTGTTAATCAACCTTATTGTATTATTATTATTGTATTAATACCAATAGGACAAGGTAGATATGTTGGTAATATCAAGTCCACATCACTTGAATGCAATATACACATAATATTCTTACTTCAGTGTTGTCATTCCACTTACAAGAGATAAGGTCCACGCACTTCCATCCTATCAGAGGACAAAATAACAATATTCAGCATACATGTTTTAATTATCTATGATGTATTTAAAAGACGGGGTTGAACATGTTCCTTACCTTGTCATTTATTTTCTCAACATTGCCCACAGTGACACGGGCGTTCTTTATTTCAGCCTAAGCGAAATTAAACATTAGAGAAGACCTGGACTTCAGTGATGACACACTACGGTCATTAAAACGTCTGCTACTTACTTTTGAGGAGAGCAAGGAACATGGATCAAGGAGATTAGCCCATATTTTAAGTCGACTAAGGAACATCTGAAAAAGGGTTCAGATGTACATTTTAAAGGAATATCATAACCAATATTGACAGTGTGATTGATAGGGTGATAGGATGATTGATAAAGACAAGGGAGCCTCACTGAAGCATTCCATATCGTTATGAATTCAATGAATGAGGCTCAGTGCATGAGATGCAGTACTTTGCTATGCATACTATTACCTGTCCCTCACTTTTCCAGAACTGCAGGTTGGGATCCATTTCAACCTGTTTATGGCAGATTATTTACGTAAATTATATTCAGTATACAATACTATGACATATTATCCCAAGATTCTCCCATGATTTAAGGTCAAATTATATTTACAAAATCGCTTCCGCCTTGTGGGACGGGAATGTTCATACGTTACTGTGTAGCGTCATTCTGCGCCAACTTTGCGCATACATTCCCATAACATATTTTCGCCTCCCATGCCGTGAAAATATTTTAAAACATGCCATTTCATAAATAACGATTTTAAGTTAACAAAATACATAAATATTTTGCGTAGGAATATGTTATAGACAACATGCGCAGTTCATGATCGACGTAAAAACCTACTGAGCACACCGGCTGTAACTCTGACACTGACTCTTTCAGTGTCATCATCCAAAATGGCAGCCACCGTAGGAAGACTGTTGAAGACCTCTGTAAGTGTAGATACGATTTCATTAAGACTTGTTGTCGATGTTTGCTGTTTCAAAATGTTTATATTTGACTGACAAACAGGGTCAGTCGTTCGGTTTGCGACAGCATTTTGAATTAATTATACTCATGTCCAGGCGCTTGCTACACACTTTAATTGGAGACGCGCATGACTGATGTCATATGCAATACCCTGCAAGTGTAGAAGTCATTGAGAAGTTTGTTTGTTAGATTCATTTAATGGTATACCTTTGAATGGCAGTGGCAATCTATATCATAATCTCTTCACTGGGGAATTTGATTTCCAAATTTCAAAACAAGGATTTGAACTATTATCCCTGTCTATGTAGGCAAGGCTCGCAGTGGGAGGACTCTCCAGAACGGCCAACTGCACTGCCCTCCAGAGAGGCTGTTTCTCCACCAGTATGTATCATGTTCAGTCCAAGCTCACCTTCATTTATGTTTTGATACATTTCTTCTCAATAGGTTGATATTAAGGCCTAATAGTGAGTTATATTTTGAATTTGGAATATTGTTAATTTGTTTAAAATTTGGTCCAATACATTTCATTTGTCTACTCACTGTATTTGTGAACACTTTCTTAACTTTGCTTTCAACGTGTTCTTTAGTGACGAGCTAAACTCAAATGTTGGCACAGTAACCAGGAGGAACAAGAGCTGATGGTTCAGAAGGTTAACTAAATGTTATCTTTAACTGACATTCTCAGGCACAGCCAGATTAGCTGCGGCGGTCACTCATCCTGCACCGGCCTTTAAAGGCACAGCCGTCCACAATGGAGAATTCAAGGAGATGAGCCTTGATGACTTCAAGGGCAAATACCTTGTCCTCTTCTTCTACCCACTGGATTTGTGAGTAGTAGGTCTTGTCTCCCATGTATGCCCTCATTGCATCATTGTAGATTATCTAATGTTACACTGTAAGTATGTCTCACGATGGATATGCGTATTTTTTAACCAAATATTGAATTGCTTATTAAACAGGTCTTATCTATTTGGTAATATATATGATACAGAGTCTTTGAATTCAAACTTCTGTTTATTCGACTTTGCAGCACTTTTGTATGCCCGACTGAGATCATCGCGTTCAGTGACAAAGCAAATGAGTTCCACGATGTAAACTGTGAAGTTGTGGGCGTGTCTGTGGACTCTCACTTCAGCCACCTGGCGTGGATGAACACTCCACGCAAGGTACACTTAATATCACTGAATAACACACGTTGACTTAAGGTGTGTGTGTCCTCAGTCATCAATCCCTTTGATTGGTTGTATAAACTATTTTATTTTGAGTAGGTCTCTTGTCTAACCCTTTCATCCCTATTAGGCCGGGGGTTTGGGTCACCTCCACATCCCTCTTCTCGCTGACCTCACCAAGCAGATATCCCGGGATTACGGCGTACTTCTGGAGGGTCCCGGTATCGCACTAAGGCATGTCCCTGCTACAGCCTCATCACAAGGGGATGTTTTGAGCTCACATAAATGTATTCAGTTCTGTTGAGTGAATTAACATTATTTTTATGTTAACACAACATACATTTTTTAACATTTGTTAAGTAACTGAAGTTTTGAGGGGAAAAAGTGATCAGTTTAATATGGTTTCAGAAGTCGTCTGCAGGAGAACAAAGATATTCTGATAGAAATATGTAATATGTAACTTGTATGTATATTTTTTTGTGAATTAATTTGTCAATGTCAAAAAATGGGCATATATATATATATATATATAATTTTTTGTTGTTGAATTATATCAATGTTAATAGTCGTTCTGTGTTCCTCCAGGGGCCTGTTCCTCATCGACCCCCAGGGAGTAGTGAAGCACATGAGTGTGAACGACCTGCCGGTGGGACGCTCCGTCGAGGAGACCCTGCGTCTGGTGAAGGCTTTCCAGTTTGTGGAGACTCACGGAGAAGTCTGCCCAGCCAGCTGGACTCCAGAATCTCCAACGGTGAGCATAATCTTTAATAGATTCCCATTCAAGTAAATGTGGATGCTGACCCCTTTTACAATTCTAAGTAAAGCCTCTTAGTATATCATGCCAGGGTTACCATAAGCAATGCTTATAGGATTAATAATTCATTTACTTTTGTTTTACTTTTAGTTTTGCATCAAATTCAAGAATAAAATCAATCTATATTGGTTATGTAATTATGAACTTGATGCTAAATCCATGAGATGCCCAAACAAGTAAACTGTTTATCTTCCATTGCAGATCAAGCCAACCCCTGAAGGGTCGAAGGAGTACTTTGAGAAAGTAAACTAAATGAATGTGTAAAAAGTTTACTAAATTGGCATATCCTCCACATCTACAAATATTATGATGTACCCTGTCATAGATCCAGTTTCATTTGTCCTTGTCATGCTCAGTAGTAAATATATCAGTGTAATTGAGAAACGCCTCCTTCATTGCCCATCATTTTACATAAGTGACAAAGCCACACTTACATAACCCCTGTACATAAACATGTTTATTTTGTTTTTACAGCAAGTTAATATGCAGATTTGAAATGTCTTTAAAGACATTGGTACACAACGAGGTGCCAAATAAATCAACTTAAGTGAAGAGGGGGGGATGTTAAATAAAAAAATCAACAAAGGCATTATCAATTTTCATACATGTAAGGTACATACTGTATTTACAGTTGGGACGCATTTGAAACACTCTGCATCTGGTAATGAAAACATCAAGTGTACATTAATTTCACTCTGTACAATATGTTTACAGGAGGGAGACAGACTACTGCTCCCGGTCCTTTGGACATTCACAAAGATGTTTTTGGGTTAGGCAACGAAACGTGTGTGGGGCGGCTTACCAGAGGTTTGAGTCTTCTTAAAGCTTAAAAAATTATATGTAAAACACAAACCGAGGAGACGCCCTTTCTGCAGGCTTTTCCGAACCTCTTTATATTGTTCATCCTCAAATAACAAACCCCAAACGCATAGCTGTCTCAGGTTAGAGATGCTCAGAGAGAAAACCAAACAGCGCGGAACAAAGTAGAGTATGATGAGCACATCGTTAGGTGGAAACTTCATGCAATTTCAGGCAGGATGTAACAGCGCCACCAGCCCGACCCCAAGCACCAAACACTAAACTAAAAGAGGAACTGTCCAGAACAGAATGATTTGTTTAAAAAAGAAAAAAAGAACCCTGTAGTAAATCTGTACAACGAAAATACATTTGGGATCTACATCTAAAAAGGTACATTATGGTTATATACACTTTTCCCACCTATCCATATATTATCTTTACAAGTAGACTTCATTCAAACCCAAACACTAAGAAAACAGACTATGTAGGGGAAATGGAACTACATCAAAACATCCATTTCAAACAATCTGCGTTGAAACGTACCTCAACTGTTGGGTCAGTTCAGCTTCTCTTTAATCATTTGTTTTGAGCAGGTGGAAAAAAAAAAAAAAACTACAGCAGGACTAAAATAACTTCCCTCAAAAACGGATGAGATATTGAAGCGGAGTCTGCATTGTCAAAAGAACGTAAGGTGTGTTGGGACGGTTACGAGAGCTCCTTGAGGTTGAATGCATGGTGTTTCTCTGCTGTGGGTGTAACATCTTTTACCAACCTATGCATGTACTCCAGCGGCCCCGTCGTTTACAGTAAGAGTGTGAGGAGACCGAAAAAACAATAGTAACCATATTCAGTGTGACTCAGTAATACAAAATAGCATCAAGTCCGAGCACAGACACAAACCTCACTCTCCAATGTTCTAGTACAATAGAACAAAGGCTTTCGATACACTTAGGCCTCTTCACTGAAGAGAGCGAGACTAATCCATCAATAATAAAGATCTATGTTCTCAGGTCTCAGGAGGGACTGGAAGGAGAAATCACCATATCCGTAAACATCTGCCCCAACATTTGTTTCAAATCGTTTGATTAAAAACAGAACCAATGTTTCACGTCTTGCCACGGATTTGCTCGTGTTCACTTGTGTTGCGGCATTGAAACTCATTCTGGAAAGAAATTTTGGGGAAAAAAAAGACATTGTACAAAGTGAGATTATATGAAATCTCTTTGCAAAAAGAAAGGAGAAAAAAAAAAAAAAGAATGACTTGTGCCCGCCGCCTTGGTCAGAATGCCCGTGGTCAGATCTCCCGATCCTAATCGATTTTCACGTTTGTGTAGATCTTCCTCACGAAGGCACTTGTTCCAACGTAGCCAACGGCACCTGCAAGAAGGGTGATCCCTCTGTAAATATAGCATATAAAATCAAAGAACTAAACAGCACACCTCTCCAACCTAATGATGGAGATGACGTACTCGGCCCATTCCAATAGCCTCGACCATTCCTATAGTCTCAGCAGTTATCAAGCCATTTTATCATTGGATGGTAACCTTAGATACTCCTGTGTCAAATCAAAAACATTTACAGAACTACAACATCAATTCAACCTTTTGATAAACCCTGGATGGACTACAGAAATCCTTGTGATAAGGGTTGAGGACTTGACTATTCCTGGAAAGTCCATGAATCTCCCGGCCACTCACCACACATGATTCCCAGGGAAGTGCTGAACACAGCCATGTAGCCAAAGTAGAAGGATGTCTGGAAAAGCCCGTACATTCTGAAACAGTCAAACCAAATCAATTATGAGGTAGTTTTGAATAGTATATAGGATGTACTAACTTATTGCTACAACTAGTTGGAAAAAAAGAAAAGGCCCAGTGCTCGTTTGTACATCCCTGGATATTTATCTATAGGCCTATAATTAAAAAGTTATTTCAATGGGGCCATGGAAAGACCAACTGATTGCGAACTGCGGTCACTGTGTGAAGTTCGCAGTTTAGAATTGTGAACCAGAATAGATGAAATCATAAAATGATATGATTGAATATTTTGTGAAACTACACGTTTAATTATGCCTATTAAAAGCCTGGTCTGATTATATGAGTTAGTTTGAAACTTCATGCAATTTCAGGCAGGATATAACAGAACAATGTTGGCTGATATCCTGCCTGAAATTGATCCCAAGCACCAAAAAGAAAAAATCCCCCCCTAAAAACAAACGTTCTGTACTACAAAAAAGTACAGAACGATTCATAAAAGAAGAAACATCCTGTACAACGAAAATACTGCATAAAAAAAAGAAAATCCCCAGACTATCTGCATTTTTATTGGAGAAGTGCCTTGCCGCAATTTATACAAATCGGCAGAAATGTCTTCTCGGAGAAAACAATTAAATCAACCTTTAACCGACTGCAATTTCTGGTATCGAGCAACAACTATTTTATCTACTGCAATCTCCAAGAAGATAAATTGAAATTGCCCAGGGAAGGGGGGGGGGGGGGAAACTCACTTTGTTTTGAAGAAATAGTAGTAAAAGGAGTACATGTAAACATATACAGCGGTAGATGCTGCAGAGAGGAAGCTGGTCCATTGCCTAGAGAGAAACACAGGGTAGGCATTAAAGGGTTTGAATAATTCATCTGATGAGTTCTCCAGGGGACATGAAACAGCCCAACCGGGGATGGACAAGAGGCATTCCTGTGCATGTAATTTCGATTGCCGTCATGGTTCCTCACCATCTGTAGTCCTCGGCGTTGAGCAGGAAGTAGGTGCACACAATGGTGACGCAGACTGTGACGATGCACAGGATCACCAGCACCAGCATCATGAAGCCATAGACGTAGTAGATCTTGTAGGCCCAAAAAGACGTGAAGATAAAATACCTAGGGGGAGGAAATAAAGGAGGCGAACAGAGGAGTGAGGGGGATTTCATTACACACAGACAAGCGGACCCAAAGACACACACACTTGTCTGATACACAGAGCACACATACAAGACTTACATTTCAATGAAAATGGAGCCGAACGGCAGGATTCCTCCAAGGCAGACAATGACAGCCGGCTCCATGAACCTAGCAGAGCACAATGTAATTAACCACATCATTTGACTTAAATGCAACAGGAAAATAAATAAAAGTACTTAAAGAGCATTTGGACAGGGATACTAGATACAGATACTATTTGTATATGCAACTCTGAACATTCAACCAAAGACTAATACAGCCTAAATAATCATCTACCATCTAAACCAGTGCCTACCAAAGTTAAGCTATGAGGCCCGTTCAAGGTATAATACCTTTGTTGTTATATTGTTCATCATTTTTAATATTGCATCTTGATAGCCGATACCAGCACAATTTAATTTTTACTTCAAAGTTAAAACCTGGTCATAGTTCCGGTTTGACATATTACAATGTAAGGAATGCAGGCTTGCCATGCAAAACTGGTATGAACACGCCTCACTCTAAAACACTCATCTATAGCCATAAAATGCACTTCATACTGAACATACAAGTTGGACTCACTCACCCACAAACAAAAATAACTAAAAGGTGACACCCTTCTCTGACCACAGCGGGAGTGTGTGTTGATACCAGGGCTCCAGGTGGAGAGACGCTCACAACAAGACTAAACTCAAGCCCCACTCACCACTTCTTCTCGGGGATCGGTCTGGGCACAGCGTTAACTCGGCAGGGGAAGTTAGGCTGGCCGGACAGATTCCTCCCCAGAATGGTTCCTACAAGGTTTAGCGGCAGAATGACGAAGAAGCAGATGCAACAGACGGCAACCTGGACAGAGGTAAGCAAAACAAGACGTGTTGTATTCACGTCCGACACTCTGCCTCGGGTGTTCTTTCCTCAAGTGATGTCGGCGCAAGGTTTCTAAATCACAGCGGAGAACTCACCATGGTGCCGAAGGGGATGGCTCTGGATGCATGGTAATACATGGCGATGAAGTTGATGAAGAAGGCAGTGCCGCAGACCATCGCTGGGATCAGGAAAGCCCCGATAAACATCTGCTTGATCCATCTCCTGCCTGAGTTGCCAGAAATCAATAGCACACCATTTGATATAAAGGCACATCAGAAGCACGAAATGGCCTAATTACTTTGGTAGAGAATGAATGACTTGGTGAAACCAGGAGAAGTAGTGAGAAGAGGAAGAGGAGAGAAGGGTTGGGAACTACCTCCTTGCTTTGCATACAGACTTCCCCCAAAGTAGCCATTGACGGGAGAGGTTGCAGCGTACACGAAAATGGCTGTGCTCAGCATGGATCCTCTCCTGCAGAGAAACAGGACATGAGCATAGGTCTGCATCCAAGCCCACATCACCTCCTGTTGTAGTCGCTGTGCAACTTGTACTTTTTTTTAACCAGGCAGATATCAAGTGGTCAACCAATGTATAATAAAAATAGCTACAAAACAGTGTCAGATATTTTAGAATTTTTTGCTTTTGAACAACCGTTTCACATCTCCAAACTCCATAACTGCCCTTAAACGTCTCAGAGTAGGTGACTCGAGAATACCAAACGTCATGGCAAACAGACCAACACTTTGCATCCCTGAGCCTCCGGGCCCTCTGGGCACTCACTCTGTGTACAGGTCCTCGATCATGGCCACAATGATGACGATGAAGGACACGGAGAAGATCTGGCAGCCGGAGCCGATGAGGGAGGAGAAGAGCATGGGGTGGCTGGAGGGCCGGAACACGTCCCCGTGGACCTGCTTCCAGCCGTACTCGTCGCCCAGGTCACGGTCCTGGAACCGGGGTGGAGAGGAACACAACATTAAGAACAGCACTGCCCTCACGTCGTCGCTGATGGGGAACAGGGTGAAGGGGCCTGCTTACAAGCGGTTGACTGCTGCAAATTAGGCTACACATAAACCAAACTGAAACAACGGCATGGTGTTGTCCTTGTGGCATATGGAAACATGCCACACGGACACAGGCTACAGAGTTTACATGGTAAAGCATGGATGGTTCATTTGTAATGCTTCACTGTCGTCAGTCACTCAGGGAGAAGAAAGACTCAAGACAGTGCCAGTGTTCTGTCCCATGCTCTGCCAGTGGCACATGTGCTTGTGGGCCTGTCTTATTTTCCCTCTATCTTCCCAGGTCACACCCTCCTTTGTTCCTCATTGGACGGCTGGACCTCCAAAAACTCCACATCCCAGGAAGTCTCTCCCTCTCTGGACTTTGTTTGCCTAAGCTACGTGTTGAAAGCCGTGTGCTACCTGCTCTTCGTGTTGTCCTCCCAGGGAAGGGCGCTAGGTAAGCTTAGGGTACTCTTTACACTGCCCACATACGTAGATAACCCTTGTCTAGAAACACTAGGTAAACGCTGGATGCCTCCCGTGTAGGTTTTGTATTACTGTTTCTAGCTAGTCTAGTCAGGGTTTTATTCCTGAAGCCGAGCTCTTCAGTACTAGTTTTTGTGGTTCCCCGATCAGCCCTTACCCTTCTCTTTGTGTTTCCAACTACATTATTACTAAAAAACACTGGGGAAGGGAATTCCCTTTTAGGATACCGTCCTGGAATCAAACTTTAACATAACACACACAGATCAATGAACTGCAACAGATGTACTAAAAAACATGAAGTCCTTATTGTAATCTAGCAATTGCTCTAAGTGCCTTTGAGTGCATAAAATTTACCTGGAAAAATTTAAGCCAAAGCATTTTGTGTTTTTTGGGGTTGGAAGTGACAAATAACTGCATTAAAAATATGAATTAAAAGCGCAAACTGACAAGTATGTTTACCATGTCATCCATTTCCTCTTCTTTGCTGTATCTGGCGTAATCCTTCCTCAGCGTTCTCATCAGAATCATGGACACCAAGCCCACCAAGAAGATGACCATCATGAAGGAGTTGAAGATGGAGAACCAGTGGATCTGAAAGCAGAGCAACCCTCTCAAATCTCCATTCACTAAATCATATCACCAGATCCGCTGTGCTGAGATGCAAAATTGGAAAAACCTTATCGTTTGAATATACTAAAACCATAGTAACTTCCTAAATTAAAATCTTTTTTTGGTAATTCCAAGTCTCTTAGCTGGCAATAAGTGATCAAAGGCACTTTTTACACTAGATTCAGCTAAAGTAGGTTCAGTGCATGACATTCAATCAGAAAGGGCTGGGGGGAGTGCCGTTGGCTAGCAGCAACAGTAATAGGGCGGAAAACAAATTACATTCTTGCAGAAAAAACTGAATGTCTGGAAGTTAAATAGGATAGGAGCATATTTGGAAGAAATGCACACTAGCGTTACAATAACAAAAAAACACTTACTCTGTGCTGAAAGAAGGAAGGATCAAGGTACTTGTCGAACCTGTCTTCAAATTTAACGTCCGACTTCTTCCACTTGACCTGCGATGGGTTCAACAATCAGCAATGATCTGCCTTGCACTTCTATGGTCATTAAACTTAATTGTTTCCGATTAAATTAACCAGAAGCTAGTCATTTGTCTTTTTTATACCGTAACAAAACCTATGGTGGCATACTACTGCGAAAAATCTGGAGCAAGAATGTCTCGTCGTCGTTGCGCACTCACGGGCAGCATTTCTCTGCTTGCAATAATGAGGCCCCTGTGCACAACTGTTGTCTATGCTCTTGAGTGTTTTTTTGCACACTCTTAATATTTATTCTGCTTCTGCGGTTGTTTTCCTTTTGGTACTTGGTGGGCAGAGCCAGTCATAGCCAGTGCGTCCCTAAATCGATTGGTTACATGTTGTAGTACACATCAAAGCACCTCTTGGAATGCTTGGAAGATTTTTTAGGGAGTATATAGAATATCAACAGACCAGGAAATAAACTTTAAAAATACTGAACAGGAAAGACATACAGAGTTAAAGCAAAAATATGCCATTATTTAAATTAAAAAGGAAACTACACGGATTGTAAACATTGCATCGCTGTAGTGTAATGCAGTTATTAACATAATAATAATTGATGATCGTCTAATGGAATATATAACAATTGGTGCCGTCACCATATATTTATCTATCTTTAATAGTGAAAACTAAAAGTCTCCACTGCCATTTCTTGGGATCAGAAAAGCAAAGTCGTCTACGCACTGTTCTGCGCACGGGTAAAGACACTTTTACTGATATCGTATATGGTTTATCACCTTCATTGCCAAAGGAATGAATAGTATTCATTACTCACAGAATAGGACATAGCGATTCTTGTGTTTGGCACAAGCTTGACTTTGCCTTCACTTGTCAAGTTCACGTCCACAATCCGGTTTCCATTAAAGCCGATCTCCAACTTCTTGTACGTCCACAGGTAATGGTCCTCTCCATTTTCATCAGCTTCACCAACAATACCTGATCAACGAGACACAGATCATCCTTTTAAAATGGCAGACATAATAGGGTCATTGGTTGCAAGCAATACCATTTCTGTATGGTAGGTGTCATGTTATGTGAATCTGTGGAATGGCCATGGAATCTTAAATAGACATAATAGAAATAGATATAAATAAATAGATATTCATACACCAATGTGCATTCAGGTATGTTGCTCTGCTATTAGACATTGCAGAAAGGACAATTTATTGAACAAGTCTACTACCTAAATTATTATCAGCACTTATTAAAGCCACCATAAAAACAAGAAACCGGATACAGGGTTGAAGTCCATATTTTGTTATTCTGAATAAACAGATTTACGTTGTGTTTGACGTATGTAGAGTTAAATAAGAGCCCTTGCCCCACCCTTTGTTCAAATTACAATCAGGTAATAGTTGCATTGTTTGAGTTACTCTGGGAGTGGCGGAAAAGAAAGGCATATGGCAAGCCATATGAACTTTTAACTGTCAAAGCTTATTATGTTACTATTATACAGCACTAATCACAATTCTTATTAAAAATGTAACTTATTTCAAGAATTTACACTGCAAGAATTAGCCAGCTTTGACCATTATTTCAACTTACTTATTTCAAGGAATCTAATCAAGCAAGGAGCCAATTGGCCAGGTATGCAATGAATGACAACTGGTTCTGCTTCTATCAGGTTAAACAAGTGATCGAGAAGCAAGCCAGAAGAAAATAAAGGGAGCGAGTGATAGAGAGGCATGATGTGTCAAACGGATACACGTTTTCTGCTTCTAGTCAAAAAGTATCTAAACATGCAAACAAATTGATAATACATACATATATACATCATCATTTAGTGCATGCATGCATTCCTTTCCAATGATTCACAGATGCAGGCACACAAAAACCCTGTTAATAAATCGCTCCAAGCTACAATAAAAACGAATAATTAACTACCAAAACTGTCTGAGCAATTAGTATTACTTACCCCAGATGGGAAGGTCATCGATGTACATCTGGTACCAGTAGTGATTGTTTATAGCATAAACAAAGGCATCCCTTTTTGCTTTGTCCAGTTCAATGTCACAGTATGAGGTTTGCATCACTTCATCTACAAATACAAGAGAGCACCAAATCAACATTGAGATCATTCAAATTCAGAATGGTGGCCAAGTGAAACAGTTAAATACCTTTGAACTTTATGTCTAGTCCGCTGAACTCCAGCTCCACTCCCTGCAAAGCCTCTCCAAGAGTCTCGTGGTAATGACTGATGGTCTTCTTGGTGCCCACACAGAAGGGCAAGGAGAAATACTTGTATGTCTCTTGTCGGTTATGGTAAGGACCCACTGTATTCATCCATAACACCACCTCCTCCTTGTCTGTGTACTGTAGAAAGAAATGGCATTTGATCACTTTGCTCTTGGTTATGGCTGAAAAACCAAAGAGTAAGTTTAACCAATAATTCATTTTCTATTAAAATGGAGACGTGCCAAATGATAAACAATTCAAGTTTAGGCAGGGATGAAGTGCAACTTAGAGATCAGGATAACTATGAGACAGCTGAGAACTTAGTTAACATCCGTTTCGTTATATATTTAAATATGTATTTATTTATTTGGTAGGGTGAGTAAAGACATGACTTCGTAAACTTGTCGAAATCGTTCACTACAGTTCAGTCCACAATCAAATGGATAAAATAAAAATAGCCATACTAATCGACATCTGAAAGTACCACATAAGGAATGAGATTGATGTGACATGAAACCAGCGTTGCCATAAGCATAATCTGCAGAAAGCAATTCACTTATGTTAAACGGTGGAAGACCAGACCTTTTTTTTCACAATTAAGACAGAATCACCACGAAAAGGCCCTGAACCGGCTTGAGAACAGGAAACACAAGTTCGTTCACACATGCACCACACCATAGGATACCAATGCCATTAGAAAGGCAACCACATTATTAACCCTATTTAAATGTCAAACGTTAATGCAGTTTATCTGCAAAGCTGGGCTCGGGTATGCAGCTTCAGAACTGACTGAGGGTCGCTAGCTGGCTAGGGTTAGCTAGCTAGCACTAGCAAGCAGAAAGATGTCCGCTAAGTAGCAATGAAATGTTAATGCGAGCATTAAACAGTCAGAATACAGACCACCGAAACCCCAGGCTGCCACAAGAGTTATTGAGTTGTCACCAGTTTAGTTTTTAGTTATTGCTGATTGTCCCTCGCTATCCAGGCTAATGTTAGCGTGTCTCACACTCAGCAGACACGTCCATTATTTTCAATACAAGCAGGGCTCCTCTTTCCCTCCGGCCTCAGAGACGTCTTACCGTATGCTCGTGTTCATCTGCCGCCACAGATAATAGTGAACACTCTACTACGAAAAGCACAGCCACTGCAATCTTCCACCTGGAAGACCCCATTATTTTCGGCAAAAGAATAGCGAAAAGACGGGGATGTTAGCTTTGCACGGCTATCCCACCTCCTTCCTGGTTGTATGACAGAAGCGATTTTTTAAGGGACGCTCTCGTACGCATATGGCGTAAAGGAACTCGTGCGCATTCATCGCACAGGCGTGTGATTGACTCAATGAGGTCACGTGGAGCCGTCCCTCCACTCACGTTCAGCAGCGTTGGCTGCAGCGATGATTAATACAACCGCTTCCACATCGTCCGCAACCTTCAGCCACGTCATCCGACTGCCAAGAGTGGAGCTGCGCCTTCACCTTTGACAGGGGTATTCATGGGATATGATCCTAATAAAGTAGAATAGTGCTTGTAAAAGTGCATTGAGTTAATTTGCATTCAAAGAAGAACGTTTAACTCCCACATTTGTGCTGCGCAGTGGTGGATATCCGTGTTTTAGTTGTAGACTGAATGTGTAGGCTATGTTTATCTTGGCTTACGCAAATAGTCACTACTAATCAAATAATGATCACTGACTGAATATATATATATATACAGCCAGTTATTTGAAGTAAGCATGTACTTCTTTGACCAATCACATTATGACTTGCTTATAAATGTTTTGAGGACATTCAAGTCTAAATGTCTTTCTAACAAAGTTAACAATGGATTATATTTATTTATTGTTAAATTGAGAACGCTACACGCAAATATTTAATCGATATCATAGAGCCCTATTGTTTTTTAAGTCTATCAGATACATCTATCTGAAGTGTAGACTAAGATGGGGGGGCTTTAGTCTCCTGGCTAGGAGCAAGGATTTAGCCATTTTCTTAATATAACAAAACTGTAACAACTAATGTATGATCCCTATAAAGTGCTTGTAAAAGTGCATTGAGTTCATTTACATTCAAAAAATAACGTTTAACTCCAACATTTGTGTTACACAGTGGTGGACATCCGTGTTTTAGTTGTAGACTGAATGTGTATGTTTATCTTCGCCTACGCAAAAAAAACAATGGGTCGAATAATGATCGAGATCATGATTTGGTCAAAAAAATTGTGTCACAACTGATTAATTACAAATTCGAAAGTTTACATTAATCATCAGGCATACTTACTTAATAATACATTTTTCTGCATCCTTGTCCGAAATTAACCAGGTCAGATATGTGTAGACCTATGTTCATTACACACAAATCTCCAGTAGAGGGAAACAAACACTGCTTTATTTTTGGATTATTTGACCGTGATAGAAAAATATTCATTATCACTTTATAATCATTATTGACATTACATTTAAGGCCTTTCTAAATCTTTGCAACGTCCGTTAGGAGGCATGGCTTCAAAAAAAAGGGAGGGTCACAAATGAGCGTACACAAACAGGATGTCATTGTTATCTTCCACAGATCGATGTAATTAAGTTGTGTAGTGCAAATCATATCATAGGCTACCTTGCTCCATTAATCTGACAGCTGGGTTTTTCAGCCACTCTGCAAGGGGAGAGGAAATGTAATCACTTTTAAAATGATTACAGAGAGAACCTTGGAATTATTATTGTAATGAGACGTCTTCGAACAATGTACCTTGAAATCATTCAAATAATGGCAAAAATGGCTCTTTTTTTCTAAAAGATGATTGTGTCTCATCACACGGTACAACTTTGATTGAGTTCCCTGCTTGAGTACCAGTTTCTAGTTCTTTCTTACCCAGATGACAACCTGCTGCCTCCGTTACGCCCTTTGACCCGAGGGTAAGGCCAGACAGGGTCCGTGATCAAGCCTGCTGCCGTTGGCTCTCCAGTGGAGTCACCAAACCCTTATTAGTTTCAACAAAACATAACCCGTGAAACAAACAACAATGAACCTGTTAGATTGTCAGATTTGTATTCAAACTTGATTTTGTAGACTTTTTTCTCAATGGAACAAATTGAGAAAAACAAATCCCTAATTTAATTGGGCCATGGTTGGATGAGTAATATTCTCTCTAGGTCTAATTAAGAACCTAAATCTTAACTTAACAAAACAGCACAATCTTGAATTTACAAAAAATCATTCTATTGTTTTTTTTTTCCATCTAATATTAGATGATGTAATACGATCCATACGACATGGGAGTTTAAACCAACCTCTGTAATCCATTGACAAGACACTGTAACCGATTACACTCAGTCACCAGTTATTTTGTAATTCTGTTTTATTAACATTATATAAACATTATATATATAATGTTTTAAACATTATATATATAATGTTTATATAAACATTTTTGATTGAACATATTTAATAGTAACATCTGTGTTCTACAATGAAGATAAATGATAACTGGACTACCATGAGGGGATCTATGGTACCATGCAGAATCCTTCTCTTGAGCTTTTCCCCATTTATTCTTTGGACAGTGCCTCTAGAAGCAATGGTACTAATAACAAAACAAAAGGGCCTGCAAATACAACTTCTAATCTTCAATCCTTACTGGAAATGGTGGGAGCATGTTACATTTCATTGATTGATTGATTGATTGATTGAAATCTTTATTGTCCACTGTTGTGGAAATTCATCTTTGGCCCCACAAACATACACACAGACAAGACTGCACAGCACATCCAATATACAAGAGCTTCTTTGGCCTAGGACTTATGAACACACCATGAGCCAAGGGAGATTTCTTCCTCAGTGTTAAGGTGCATGTTGATGGTGTGATGGAGTACCGATGTGGTCCCAGAAAAATCCATCTCAGTTCATCTCGTTTTTGGTGGGATCTGTTGACTTGTCTGTTGATCCCCAGGCCAATTTACCATAGAATCATTCAAATGATTAAAAAAAATGGCAATGCCCACTTTCTGATCACCATGGGATGGTGTCTCAAACACACAAGTTTGATTGAATTGCTGCTAGACTACCAGGTATGGAGTTTAATTCTACTCTCTCTAAGTATTGTGATTGTAGTCAGAATTGTTATAACTATAGCTGTACTTTAGATTTGTGAACTATGGAAGCACTTTATATTCAAAACCAGCAGCTTTCGTTGCTGAAATGAGCAAGAGGGATGTCTGATACCGAAACGTCTCGACTCAAATCTGTGTGTTTGAGTTGAGATTGCTGTGTGTAGGAATTATGTTTCTTTCAAATCCACTCTTGATCCAACTCGGATGAGTTGGATGAGTTGCATGAGTGTTGGATGAACCAACACTCTTGATCCAACTCGGATCAAGAGTGAGCTTCAGAGCAGGTCCAACACCAGACGAGCCAATAGCAGACACGTATAGCAGATGGAGAACACACCTCGGATGATTCCAGTTTAATAGAATCGAAAAAGCTAAAAAGCTGGTTGTGTACATTGTACTATAAATGTTGCGTTACCACAAGGGCCAAAGTTTCCTCCCTCTTTTGAAAGCATTCTTGAATCACAAGCAGGAGAAGTACGCATCTCAGTCGCCCCTGATACATACTGGTCTTCCCTGTGGCCTCCTCTCATGTAGAGCGGAGGAGGCCAAAGATAAGTCCTTACGCGCCAAAGAAGCACTAGAACCCCCCTGATTCCCAAGTTTCACCCCACAAGGCCTGCTTTGGTAGAGGTGCTAGAAATGGTAGCCTGGCCTGCCAGCCATGAGCCTACAAGCTCATGGCTGGAAAAGATGACGACAAGCCACAAACCCACCATTATATTAATCCATGAAACAGTGTAACTGTTTTCTGCCCTGTTCTTGTAATAATATTGCTGTATGTTATGTGTAAAGCATCCTTATATATATATATATATATATATATATATATATATATATATATATATAGATATATATATATCTAATGTAAGAAAAGAAATGAAAAGGAAAGAAGCTTCTACTTTTTGTGTTAAACCATCTAGTACATTGCCAAGCTGAGAAACCTGGGTTATTTTTACAAAATTATTATTATTAATATTCATTTGCCAATGCATATACATCTCTATTTGTGAACAATTCATTAGCACCAATACTGTTTTACAGTAATGTAATGTAAATCAAACAAAGTCATTGGAGTCTATTATCATAATATCATTTATATCCTCTCAATTTATGGGACGTGTATATTTACGTCATTGTTCCCTGCATGGCGAGGCCATTCTGAAGATCTTCACAACATTTCTTCTGTTGAAACCACGAAGTTCCTGTTGGGAACACAATCAACATGTTATGGAATTATTTCGATTTGCCAACCAAACGTCTATTCTAACAGATGTGTATAGTGAAATGTTGCTCACTTGATGATGGGGGGCAGACGGGGGTCTTTATATAATCCATTATGCAGATACCCTAGAGAACCTTCAAACGTTGCCATCCTGACTCGCTCGGCATCCTGGACACTTAGTGCTGTCTGATACAGCTGGAACAGAAACCCAGCATTCAAACACTACAACTACAACAATGATATTACCATTATTATAACTGTTGTTATTATACTGGCTCTTCTTACCTGTTGAGCGTTAAGAAGCGTAGCTAAATGATCATCCTCTGAATGAAGGAACAGGAGAGGGCTTCTCATTTTCTTTACACTGCAACATTACGAGAGCAAGGCATTTGTTGTTACTGGTAGTCATAAACAATCAGCTTGAAGTCACCATGTGTAGCATTTCAACTAGCTCAATGCTTTAAATAACCTGGACATATCTGTAGTCAATGCTGAAATTTACATATTCTACAAATACAAAATGCTGTCTAGCCCGTACACCCCCATAGCCCCTCACCCAGGCCACTCAGCCAGCCGAACTAAGCTAGTTTGAATCAGACAGTTGCATAGCCAGATACAGTGGACAGAATTTTTGAATTCTGGAAGTCTCCCGCCGAACAACTAGGAAGGTCTCAATCCTACACATGGCGACTTTAAATGATGATACATATTTTTGGGATGTGTCACCAAGCAATCAAGACATACTTCTCGTCATTAGGGAAGATCATGCTAGCGCCCAATTCGTCTCGCAAGATGAACCTTTTTACTGCCTGCCAGTATAACGTTGAATACTGGGAATTTTAGAAAAGATGAGGTGAGATATGCTGTGAAATTGATATGCAAATCCATTGCAGGAATAGGCAGAGCAAGGAGAGTTTAAAAAGATTACCCGGGTGAAGGGATTGAGAGGCATTTCCATCTGTGCATTTTTAAATGAACCTTCAAGGATCACACCATCAACTAGCACACCTTTAGAAAACATAGATGAAGAATGTGTCATTGTGATCTTCCATAGATGAAATAAGTTGTTTAGTGCAAATCATATCATACCTTGCTCCATTAATCTGACAGCTGTGTTTGTAGCCACTCTGCAAGGGGAGAGGAAATGTAATCACCTTACAATTAATACCCAAACAAAGAATCATATCATTATTATTGTAATGAGATGTTTCGGAAAAATGTACCTTGGAATCATTCAAATGATTATAAAATTGGCAATGCCCGATTTCTCCTATCATTAAAAGGGGATTGTGTCAAACCCAGTTCAACTTTGATTGCATTTCCTGCTTGACTAACCAGGTATGGAGTTTAATTCTACTCTTAAGTATTGTAATTGTAGTCAGAATTTTTATATATTTTATATATATATATATATATATATTTTTTTTTTTTTTTTCAGATGTGAACTGTAGGTAGGTATTTCTAGTCGCAGAAAATATATATTTATATAAAAATAACCTGATCTTATGGATTACAACTCTACAAATCTTCTCCTGCAAGTGTCAAATCTGCGCTTCCCTAAAAATATTTTTGCCACAAATTTCTCTTGTAAGAAAAATCTGCAAATAAAATACTCAGAAATCCAGCTGTGTTCGGCCAGTTCACCGACCTGAACAGTAGGTGGAGCTGAGCTGTACATGCGGTAAAAAAACTTTTGTTGCTAATTTGAGTAATGCCGCTTTTCCACCGACAGTACCAGCTCAACTCGCCACGACTTAGCGCGGTACGACTTGGTTTGGTTCCAGGCATGTTGCGTTTCCATCTAAAAATCATACCTCTTCAACGTGGGCGGGTCGTAGAAAAGAACCTCCAGCCACGCCGGACACAATTTAACTTTGACTTTTTAACTGTGATTATTCAGTTTGTACTGCGAAAGGTTGCCAGTGCTGGCCTGAATGTGTAATGTGCCATTAGGTACTTCAAAATGATCATTGTCGACTTGTGTTTGCGTACAAGAGAGGGCACTTATTCTGTAATTGTGCTTATACTTGGATACTTATATTGTTGACGATGACGATTCCCTTCTACAAGCTTAAAAAATAACACTAATGAATACAATAGGGTTCCTACGTTTTTCGTAGGACCCCTAATAATCAGTTTGAATTATTCTGATAACCAGGTTCTAGTTCTTTCTTACCCGCTTCCAAGAGAGTGTCCCCAGATGAGGACCCGGCTGCCTCCGCTATGCTCTTTGGCCCAGCGGTGCAGCCAGACAGTGTCCTTGGTAAGGACTTCCTCCGTTGGCTCTCCAGTGGAGTCACCGTACCCTGACAGAATACCAACCATTGGTGTTTCAGGGATATGATATTACTTAGTGATGACTTAACTTAATATATGAAACCTGTACGACTTGAGCCTGTACTATGGCACTGTTATCAACGCGCATGGGAAAATAATTGTACAGACCTACAACCAACAATCAGATCTAAAAAATGTGTGACCAATCAGTGGCAGCTATCTTGGTTGTTTCTAAAAAAACGACCAAACAGCGCTCCCATAGGACGCTTGTCTGCACAGTCAATAAAGATGCCCCATATTAGATAAATTGTTGTGATTGGTCTGACCAAGGCCAGGTCTGCTGGAAATCAGTCTAAACAGGAGGGGGGCCAGATGCCTTTGCTAGAGCAAAGAGGCCATGAGTACATTTTCTCCACAGACCAAATTGATTCCAAGACCAGAATCAATGGAGAACACCCATTGATTCAGAGAACTGAGCCAATGGACGGATGGGTTTAATTCTAGACACATACAATTTAGCGTCTGCAGTCAAAAATAAAATTAACATAGCAATGAGTTTACAGGCCAATGAGACATGGACCAACCTCTGTAATCCATTGTCAACACATGGTAACCAATTGAACTCAATACCTGTTGAGACAATAATATTAATAATGAATTCCTTTCACATTTTCCATAGATATAAAACTCTATTTTATGATTTCACGGCGGTTACGCACCTTGACCACTCCAATGCGATGCTTGGCTGCCCTGTTAGAAAGCAAACACATTTCAGTGAGAACCGACTACTAACAACTAGTTACTAATTCTATTGCTGTTACAATATGATTAAACCTTGTACCTTGTCTGTGTTCTACCATGTAGATAAATGATAACTGGACTTCCATCTTTCAGAGATCTGTGGTACCATGCAGAGTCCTTCCCTTCAGCTTCTTTCCACTTGTCATCCGGGACAGTATGCCTTGAGAAACAATGGTAGTAATAATATGACAATAGAGCTGGCATTAGTCAGCATTTCAAATCCTTACTCTAAATGTAGCCTTGGACTTGCAAACACACCATATGCCAAGGGAGATTCCTTCTTCAGGTTCAAGGTACATGTTGATGGTGTGATTTAGTGTCAGTTCAGCCGGATGGCTGAGATCAAACACAAATGGTGCTCTGACTACAAATAGATGAAGGTAAAAGTTAGCCTATATAATTAACTCAACAAAGGTTTCATGGAGATGCATTTACAGGGTACTTTTGCATGGGGGGATTAGCAGTGATTTCCAGGGGTTAACTTACTTCGATGATAATATACACGCTGCCTTATTATTTCAGGGAGCTCCTCCACGATAGGCATCATAACAAAAATAGCACAAAGTGCAAATGCGCCTCTTTTTACCCAAATCCACAATTTTGATCTGCAGGGAAGGGTATGTGAGAGAGGGTCAGAGGGAACGTGGTTGTTTATTGCCAAGGGAGAAACCAGTGGACATAGGTAGGCCTATGACATAAGAGTCTTAGAGCTCGTCAGCCATTTGTTATGCAGTTATACTATAATGGTTATGAATAATCACAACTTTTCAAAAGTAAAACTTACGCCAGCCCCTTCTTTTCCTGGCATGCGGTTGTTGTCGTCTGCATGCGAGACGATGAGGACACATTCCGGCCGTCAGAATGTTCAGTAACTCTTTTCCTCATTATACTTAGTAATTACTAAGTAAGTAGAGTTAGTATGTGCAGGGAATAGGAAATGCCTGCGGCCTCAACTCCAACGCGTGTTTCGAGGTAGTGTCTCTTAACAGGGGGGAATACAATATAGCGAAAATAAGCCTCCCTCAAATCATATTTTACATGATGGAGGAGGAGCCAAGTGGGTGGAGAGAGGACATTGCATGCAATGCAATGCAACGATGCATTGCATCGTTATCCCGGTCCGTCTTTACTTCCTGAGAACCCGACTCCCTGACAAGCATGACTATGATAAAAGTATATGCCCGAAACATGTGCACATCTTTTATTTTTCTCTTTCAGTTAGCCTTTTGCATTTCAGGCTGAAAGGGGTGTTCCTTAGGCTTGTGTCCGTCTTTCTCGCCGCTAAACCCATGTCAGAGAAAGTCCCGCCCTCTCTCTCGCCAATAACGGCCATTTGGGGCATCCCGTTCCAGAACACCTGGGAACGAGGTTTCGGCTCAGTTTCACAATCCCATATGCAGAGTGATGGACAGACACGGATCAACAGGTCCCAGATTGAAAGTGAAGACAGCCTAGACAGGCAGCGTCCATTGCACAAAAACCTTGTAGAAACTGTGCTGTTGTTATTTTCCTCCTTTGCTCCAAGAAGCCGTTCCTTCCCAGAGACACACAAAGTATCAACAAAAATGGAAACCCATGAAAACGGACATCTGTTGTGAAATGTGGCTGACATTCTGCGACAGGACAATACAAATACTTTTGTTTTAGCAAACTTTATGTATACTTTATATAAACATATTCCACTTCAAAAACCTTTGAAACCTTTTTTTAAACCTTTTTTTTATTTCTGAATATTATTCAACTTTTTACACTTACATTCATAGTGCGAAATACGGGGGGGTTTGGGGGGGTCGGACCCCCCCGATTAACCCCTTGAGACCCCCTGAAAGACTCAAAAGCAAAACCTGGGGGGGGTCTCAATCTTGTAAAAAAAAAAAATTAAAAAAATGATATAATAATTTTATTGTCACTAATGATGTGTTTAAGAGATCACCATGTCAAGTATTTATAATTCAAAAATGTTAATAATAATAATTTGTTTAACATTAAGCTGAACCAGTCCTGCGCCTGCGCGTATGCAAATTAGCCATGTGCGAGAGCCCAGAGCAATGACGTAGGCCGTCAATAACAATGGCTAACAAGCGAAAGCAAAATCAAAGTTTATCACTGGCACACTTCGGATTCACATCGAAAAAGGTGGCACTCGGAGATGAGGAGATAGACGATGTAAAGGGGAAAATCAGCTTTGCGCCGGGTGCAAACTAGCAACGACACATGCGTCGGTGTAGAAAGTCAATTGCGCCGGGCGCAAGATAGGGCCCTTCTGTTTGGCGCACATGGCTAATTTGCATACGCGCACAGGACTGTCGGAATGGGAACATGTCGGACTGGCAGCATTACGGGGGCGCGATTACGGGCTGGCGGAGTTACATTTAAAAAACGCGTTCAAGTAAAAATAAATAAGAAAAGCGGAATCAATTTGTGGCGCTCGTTGTTCAATCTGTGGGGCAGCGCCACACATTGGCCTATGTGTGGGAAACACTGCACGGCCATCACACATGTGCTCATTCGGAGCATTGTAAATAATTTATTGTTTCATTGTTGTAGCCAGTTCATTTATGTAGGCTAATAAATGAACCGTCAACAATGCGATCGGGATTTTTGAGGGGGGGGGGGGGGGCGATCAGGATTGTTATTGTTGTTGGATGTGTGGCGTGTGTGTAAGCAGGCAAAAGCGTGTGTCACACGGTGAACCCAGCTCTGCTTCAACTTAAAAAAAAAAAAAAAAAAATCGTTCATACTCCGCGTTCGTACCACTAGAGAACGCTCGCGTTTGAGAACCACTGCTATAGGCCTACTGCATAAGAATAATTTAGATCGATATTGCGCAACAATCAGGAGATGGGGACCCCCCCGAATATTGAAGGGTA
This sequence comes from Micromesistius poutassou, assembly GCF_964030765.1. Taxonomy (NCBI): domain Eukaryota; kingdom Metazoa; phylum Chordata; class Actinopteri; order Gadiformes; family Gadidae; genus Micromesistius; species Micromesistius poutassou. The sequence goes on from NC_140277.1 coordinate 5,095,815, forward strand.
TTTCGCACACTGCTTACATTTACATTTTACATTGAGGGCATTTAGAAGACGCTTTTATTTAAAGTGACTTACAATAAGTAGGCCTAAGTTTGTCATAAGAAAGTGAAAAAATATATAGCTGTCGGTGCAGTAAGGATGTTCATAGAACCAACATAGTACATGCTTCCTTTGACAATGTAAACATAGCCTAGATGTCCTAATTTGACTTCATTTGGAGTAACTAACAAGTCGAGTTTGACTCTGTCAATGAATTGTTTGAACTAGCAGTAATGATTGACTAGTGATGATAAAAATTATGAATCCAATCAGTAGTGCGGAGTGTTTTTATAACCACATACATAACAAGTGAGAGGGACTTGTTTGTGCATTGTCAATGATTTTGTTTCTGTGATTCAAAAGTGGCTTGAATGAGCAAAATGTACATGCAAAGAAAATCTTATTTTGTAGGACTCTGCCAGCAGGAGAACATTTTAAACGTTTTTACAATGGAAATACATAGGCAAATAAATATTTGGACAACACAATCACAAGGAGGGATCCGAAGTTCTGTGCAGTACAGCAGAGCCGACAGAGAGAGTCCGGACTGAGGGGGAATCCTCCTGAAGCTGACGGCTAAGGTACACTCCAAAGGTCAGCTAGAGAAAATAAAGAAATGACACACACACACACACACACACACACACACACACACATAAGGCAAACCAAAGCCACAACGACATGACTGCGGTTACATGGTCGGACCAGATCGACTTATCATGGATTAAGCCATATAACGATGTTGCCACTCGACGGGGGGGCTGTCACTTGTCTGAGTATACATACATCGGATCCGATTGGAATAATGGTCGGAGACCTGGCTGACTCCGCTACGCTAGGTGGCACTGTATCCCTTTCAACAAGTGGTACTAGAGCCACTTCCGGTTCACGGCAACGTAAAAGCAACAACAAACTATCTGGCGGCATACAAACAAAGATGGCGTACGAGGAGTTTGACGAGGCAACAGTAGTGTACATTTTGTGCATAATTCTTGCACTTGGTGCAGCATGAACTGGGTCCCCTCGTCCGTCCAGGAGTGCGTTGCTGAATTAGTCTAAGCCATGGTATCATTTGACCTTTCCGGCAACAACACTACTATTTATTAGGTCGTCTCCTTCCACTTCCGGGTGAAATCCCCGGCCGAAATTCTCAAGCATGCGCAGGACGCAAACTCCTGGCAATACGATACGATCGAGTACACATGCAGGTAGATAGCCGCCTATGACCGGCTCAAGCCCAGCTATCCTATCGACTTCGCAAAACCGGTCCTGAGACGATCCTTTTGGCGAAGCAGATAGAATAAGCCTGTTTACATGAATCCAATCTATACAATCTATACTATATCTATATCAATCAATACGTTCATTACACGATTATGGTCCAGCATGTAAACGCAGTCATTGTGGACGCGGCTGTAAAAGCAAGTAGGGGTGGTTTGGACCAACCTTCCCTGAGCGGCAGGCAGAGAGAGCCAGAAGAGGAGCCTTGGTCTTAGTCCCGGTGTTCTGGTCCACGCAAATCATCTGGCACCTTTCACATCTACCTCCGACCTTAGCGTTTAAGAAGCATATTAGTGCACTATGAAAGCCCTGGTTGTATTCAATTCATCTTTTTTTTTTTTTTGTCATATATCCCTGAAGCCCAACAACCAATCGATTCATTCCGTCATTCATTCATTAAATGCAATCAGATGCGTCAGATCACCAGAAATTGAGCGTTTCCGATGATCAGCTGTGACCAAGTATCCTCTTCGAAAGGCTCTAATCCAGCGACAACCAAATTGGCTCGAAAGCGACTGATGAGATTCTGCGTCTCGAGAGGCTGGCTGTCTTCCGAGGATTCCTGTCTGTTCCACGGCATTCAGCGGATACAGAACATGGAAGACGGCATATGCATTTCCATTCATTGTTAATGTCACAGCATCAAAAAATGTTGACTTATTTTGCGTTAAAAGCATATTGACCTGCTTCCAATATGTTCCTGGATGAGGTCCAGGCTGGCTTGGTTGATCAGGAGATATTGAGCTTCGTTCACAAGAGAGAGCACAGCTGTCGAGGCTGCTGACAGGGCAACAGCATGCATTACCGCAATGCTTCAATGCATTCCTTCATTCCCATATTTCACTTTACTACATCACAGCGATTTTAAAGAAATGGAATAAAATGCACCACAGCTGATTTTACATCAGTTCTCTTTACCAATACAAAACCATTTGTAAGAAAAACGAAATAAAAACATAAAATGTAGTGGATCTGACACCAAGCTTTTGAGAAACAGCAGCTTTTTTTGTTTTACCCGTGTTCAATCTTTTCTGCCCTCCTCGGGTAGAATCAGGACTTTGTTGTATCAGACGGCAGGGCTGTCCCAGGAAGTCTGAGAGCCATGTCGCTGCTTCGTCCCCGGAGTCCACTGTCTCCACCCTAGGAGAAGAGGAGGTCGGTGAATATTGTGTCCCAGATTCTATGAGGATCCATTGGCCCTCAAAGGGTCTCTCTATGGCGCTACATGTACTTTCAAAACTGCATAAGATAGTCCCTTTACTTTGGACTTGTGTCAGAAAAGTATGGCAGAAAAGAGCAGTAAATACTGCACATCTTATATGAATAATTCTGCTCTCATTCGTCAGAGCAAATTTAGCAAATGAAAAACTAAAAACTAAACTAAAGTCTGTTGAAAGAATTTGAGGCTGTGTGATGTCATGTTACAGTTATTCTATTAAATACTACAAATTTAGAAAAGGCCAACTAACCTGTCACCACAAACTTTGCTTTGACAGACCCTTTGACTTGTTGTCAACATAGCGGCACTTTCCAGCGGTACCGAAAGGTTATCCATCCCTAAAGGGAGAGTTCAATCACACAACATTGAGGGACAAGAGTAATAACATGACAGTGGTTCGTTTGTCAAATGTTTTGTGTCGGAGTACAACCCGATGCTCGCCGTGACCTGGTGCGTGCAGTGACAGCTGCCCCAGGGAGAGGTGGACTCGCGGTAGAATCTGGCACAAGCGCGGCTCCCTTTTCTGGCTCAGACACACCCCGTGGCTGTTGACCACCATCCAGCTCCGGTCGTACAGCAACCCAGAGGCTCCCAGCGGCCAGTCGCAGACCTGAGAAACAAAAGGAAGAAAAAAAAGGTTAGATGGTAGAAAATCTTTGAAACTCCATGCTGTTCATGGCTTTCCTATAATGAAATACATCCATCCATGCTCTGATCCTGACAGAGGACAGTGTGTGAGAAACATAATTTCGGGACTGGAAACATTGCTGTCGCAGCAGCAGCAGCAGCACTGGGTCGGTGCCTCAGCTCAGTGGTTGGTTAATGGAGCCACCAGCAGAAATTGCTGATAGATGCATGGTTGTGAACATACTGTCACAGCCATCAGTATCTTGGATGGAAAAGTCGGAGGCCCATCCTACATCCTGAACATAATATTATTCCACACATAGTAAAGCCTCTAAAGTACATTCAACATTCAACTCTGCTCTAAAAGTGCATCCATTGTCACAAATGTTAGGATCATATACGTGAAGGGTTATTACATGCTTAGAACTTAATTGATACTATGTGATCAGATGGGTCTGACTATGGGTCAGAATTGGGTGGAGCCAGTAGCAGATTGGATTAAAGAGAGTAGGCGGGGCGATTCATTGAGATTAAGGACATGTCGTCATGGAGTAGGAGGAGCTATTCATTGAGAATAAGGACATGATGTCATTGAGTAGGCCGGGCGATTCATTGAGAATAAGGAAGTGTTGTCATGGAGTAGGAGGGGCGATTCATTGAGAATAAGGAAGTGTGTCATCATGGAGTAGGAGGGGCGATTCATTGAGCTTAAAGGACGTGACATCATTGATGTCCTAGTCACATGATGTCATGGTATATCTTATACTGCCAACGTAAAAATGCACTGCATGTATAACTTATACTCAAACTTAACTTAAGTAAATATTGCGTCCATTTTTTCAGTGTTTTTTTGGCATTCTGTGAAAAATGTGGCAGACACCGACCTCAAATGCCGCACATGATTTGACGGGGTAGATGTAGATGTGGGTCAGTGTGTAGGGGTTCTTCGGGACGGTAGTGTCTACAGCGCTACTGGGTCGTCCACATCCCACCAGTGATGGTTCTGCTGGTCTGCGCGTCTCAACTTCCTGCTCAATGCCATTGCCATTGGCCAACGGTTGAAGTGAAAGTTTCCGGTCTGAGCTCCCGCACAGCCCGGTCTTTGTTTGTCGCAGGTTTTCCAGCTTCACTCGGTCCACTCGGGCCGGCTTCTCGACGAAGCAGTCCACCACAAAGCTCAGGAAGGTCTGACAGTCGTCGAAGGTCGACATGTAGCCGAAGGAGACGCGCACGGAGCCAGTGGGCTTGCCGTCCACCAGGTCTACGCTGTCTCCACACACGTGACCGGCCTGGAAGGAGAAGAGAAGACCATCCCATTTACAGCCATATTCGATTTATTTTTTAATTGACCGTCCATTTTACCCGAAATCCTATTTCGTTTTTTCTCACCTTGAGATTGTTCTTCACCTCTTGATCGGTGATATCCAGGAAGTGCTGGCAGGCCCCGGTGTTGCAGAAGCATCCCGTGCGCAAATGTATGTTGTAAAGACTGGCCAGTTTATCCACCTGAAGTCAGGATAAATATAAGCCCATTGGATTCTGAATTAGCATGCAGTATTCAAACACACCCTAATACCCAAATGTAACGGCAACGGCAAAACAATATGTGTTTTGCAACAATGATTTAACAGGGGAAAAAATAGGAATAAAATTAACAAACTGCACCTGGGAATATCCAATTATGTGTCCACGGCAGTCCAGCAGGTTGAAGTTGAGGATAGCCCCCTGTGTGCTCGGACTTTCAAACTGGCCTTGGGTGTACATCTGAGCCACAGGATGCCCGTTACCATGGCAAAGACTGGAGAGCAGCATGTGAGTGTAGCGTGCTAGGCCAAAGGCGTGCGGCTGGATGTGGTCCATTCCTCCTGAAGACAACGGATACAGAGAGGGGGCTGTTTGAGTGTCCTTGACGCTGATTATAAACACACTCTTCAAGGCCTGTTTGTGTTTACAAATCCATTTCCCTCCTCCTAGCTTCCATCATAATACCTGTGATCCTTTGCAGAGCATCAAAGCTGTGGTTCAGGGCAATAATGTCCAAGAAAGAAATACTGCCATCTTCAAACCTTTAATTTGCAGAAATCAAAAAACGAATTATAATAATAAAATGTTAAAAATACGTTAATAAACACTTGAATGCATTCAAAACAAATAAAAAGGGAAACAATGTTGCCATAGCTAAGAGCTACCCATATGGTGTAGCCGTGTGTGTGTGTGTGTGTGTGTGTGTGTGTGTGTGTGTGTGTGTGTGTGTGTGTGTGTGTGTGTGTGTGTGTGTGTGTTATTTAATTCTCATCACCTGTCAGAGACGTTTGCTGCGGGCACAAAGTAATCTTCCCCAGCCAGGTAGCCAGCTGCTGTCCCCCCGCCGAAATAGCTCTTCTTCAGGCAGGCCGCAGCTTGGTTATGCACCAGTAGCGCCCCCAGGCCTGTGGGGAAGCCAAACATCTTGTAGAAGGAGAGTGGGACAAAGTCGGCGGAGCAGCTCTGCAGGTCCAGCGGGGAGCAGCCGACGAGCGCGGCCGCGTCCAACAGGACGAACCAGCGGCCGCGGTGGTCGCACGCCGGGTAGAGGCGTCTGGCCTGGATGCCCCGCACATGACCCAGGGGATACTTCCTGCCAGAGAAGTTGCTCTGCGCAGGGTAACAGAATAGGTGTGGCGTCTGACAGGCACCGTGCCCATCATGACCCACCAAGCCCACCACTCCGTCCCGCACCCGGCCTTCTACCTCCCGGGGTGAGACCGGGAGGGGGAGAGCCCCCTGCGCTGAGGCCGGGCCTCGGATGCCTACCACGGAGGTGTGATTGTCGGTCAGATAGCAGAATAGACTGCCTGGCTCGGTGGCAGTCGGGGCGATCCACGGAAAGGCCTCAGACACTAACTTAAGGGCCGCTGTGCTTCCGGAGGTGAAGATGACGGAGTATTCCTCAGGGGTGGTGTTGAAGTGCTGCAGTATCCTGTGAGGGAGGCCGTATCATGTGACTGTTTGCATAGTTAACCCAGTGAAGCGCAAGGCAAACATAGTTAGTAATCAGGTAAGCAGGATGCAGTCCTACCTGTATCTGACACGGTCAACAGTGTCATGGGTTAATCTACTGCTGGGGCTGTGGCTGTGGGGGTTTCCTGTATGGTAAATATGGTAAACATGTAAACACACATCAAGTAAATGTAAACACACATCAAGTAAATGTGGTATAAAGTACATGACAACTGAACTTTTCTTACCATATACGTTCCTTGAAATGTCGAGACAAAACTCCCTCACCAATGATTCGGGGTACAGAGTTGCGCCTGCGTGGTCCAGATAGGTGACTCCTGTATGGAAACGCATCGGTGGTTTAAAAGGCGGCCGCAAACACACATAGGCCCACAGCACACGCTCCACTTTACACCACGCAAATTACCTTTGATCCTGGTAAACTCCTTTTTGATCACGTCTTCCAAGTTTTCTGAATAACCACTGGGACTGCAAACGTCCCTGAACGTCTCAAGAGTGCAGAGATTTCTGAACTCCATTGCATATTTTATTGCCGCCTCGTAAGTTGCAATTCTTATGTTTTTACAACCTTTTGAAGAGGCTGTGTCATGCCAGCTCGCTCAGGTCCAAGTACACGGAGATACAATGGCGAATCCCGGGTGTCACCAAGTGCATGTCAAAACCGTTTTCCTCGCATTCTTCCTTAAATCAATGACGGGGAATAGGTTGCGTAAATGTACAACTTTGTTGTAAAACTTGAACAAAATACGAGAGGTCGAGAAGGACAAGGTTTCAAAGATAAGTTATTATAAGAAGTTATTATCACAACAGAAGTAAAGACAAAACCTGAGTTGGTTTGCAACGAGCTCTTGATCTGGCATCAGGCGTTAGGATGTTCCCAAACGGTGTGGCTTCCACCTACATGTACTGACCAATCACAACACTCGGGCCTAGACCTTTGGCACCTCCGTGTCCCCCATCCCAGTTCCTCATTAAGTAAACATGCACTTATACTCCTCCTCTGAATTCTCTGTACATTAAATGTAAAGAAGTTACATCTTAAACATTACAGTAATATCATATGTAGGGCGGTAAAATAAAATACCAACCCTAACCCTAAAATATTACTGTGATTAAAATCAATTTGTCATCTTATTAATTAAACTGATTAAAACCGGACATAATAAACCACATGTGCTTAAGTGATCAGCCATGTATAATCAAAGAAAGATATGACTACATGGGCCCAATGAGAATCTACTTAGGCAATAAGCATGCATTCAAACAATTGACAACCACTGTACGTGACTGTGGAATACATTCATAAAGCAGGCAGGGTTTGACTCCAAGTTTAGTATTAACTAGTTAACTTAACCTTTAACTTAGTGAAGGCAAAGTGAGAGACCAGGGTAACCAGGGTTTATCTCTGGATCAGCAAATGGTGTAAATGAGAGACATGATGACACATGAATGCCCCTCAGGATGTAGATATTTGTTGACCTTTCCTTCAAATAGGGGCAGATAATGACTCCTTCACCCATGTGGTAAATACATTGATACAGAGTTTAACGTTTAGCTTTAATTGTGACAATAGTTAGTTAACCATAACATATAAGTGAAGTGAATAATTGACTGAGGTCATTGAATATGGAGCGATAACAGCTTCAGTGGTCACCAGTCGCCCTAGGACGAGCTCTAATGTAAACATGAGATAAGGGGCTCCTTGTAGAGGGCGGTGTAATAAAAGACACATGGAATTCCACTGAATAGTGCCCTTAGTTGACCCTACTTTTTTCCACTGATTTCAATCATGTATACCAGATATTACTTATACTTCCTTCAAACCACAGTCATTTTCTCCCAGATGTACTGTAGGGATTGCCTACCGTCGCCTGTCATGATAATAATATGACAAAACAAAGGAGAGTTGCACAAGTCATGAGTACCAAATATGGAGGAATCATAATACTATGCAAACTAATTCCCCTTTTCACAATCGCGTAATCAACTCTGCATATTTACAATTTGAACACATACTTTCCAATTACTTATTTCTGATAAGCTATTCTCCACAAATGTAAGTGATCGTTGATGTTAACAATGTTAACGTTGATGTCACTTTACAACTGCCTTTGTAACATTTATAATGAAATCATTACTTTAAATTAACGGTGTCCCTCTGTTGGTAATCAATGTATTCTAATCCGGGTTTAAATGTAATCCCAAATGGTGTAATCCTTTGTACATAAAAGATGGAAGCACATAATATTGTCTCACATGGCTAACAGTATCTTAGTAAAAAAACACAGAAAAAAGAATGTGGGCCTATCAAAATAACACATTCGCACACATGCACACACACACACACACACACACACACACACACACACACACACACACACACACACACACACACACGCATGCATGCACGCACACACGGATGCACACACACACACACACATACTAACACACACTGACTCAAACACACATAGAGACACAGTTCTCCTAATCTATGATTCCACGCATACTGTACATAACCACCATAAACTGTTTAACAAATTGAGTGTCTAATGAAGGGTATTGATCATAGACCCTATAGTGACAGCTTCTGTTTGGGCCTCATAGGCCAGCTCTTTTTGGGTCTGGGGGTCATCTTCTGCAAGCCATGGCCCCCACAGCAGCCATCATTGTCTGCGTGCAACGCAGTGAAAAGTAATTAAATATGCCACTTATGCTTGGCTGAACCATTTCCCTTCACAATGTGGGAGGCAGACTGAATACATGTTTCTGTGCAGAAGGGGTTGTATTGTATCCGCGATGGCCTCATTACGGGCTGGGGCCGAAGGCCTTGACGTTGGGGGAGGGGTCGCGTCGGGGCGAGAGGGGCCAGAGCACCCCATGAAGACATTGTGCTAAACAAAACTGAACACCTCAGACATCACGTTGTCCCCCGGTTCCGCCCCCCCCCCCCCCCTCCAGCTTTCTGTTCTCAATTAGTGCCCAAGGCAGTCTTTTGCAACAAAAAAAAATAGTATTTTTGCACAGAGGGATTTATTCTTAAAAAAAATGTAAAGGGGAATTCAGGCTTTGATGAAACAAGAAGTTCATTGAGAACCTAGTGATCAGCACAGCGGTCATGCTGGTTAGTCACACAGTTACACGTGATCTTTCTTTTTCTCTTCCAAATTTTCACATCCTTTTCTTCCCTGTGATCATCAAGCAGTGCATCGATTGCGACCTTTTATGTTCTGTTTCTTTAAAAAAGCACCTCTGAATGTGTGTGTCTGTTTGTGTGTGTGTGTGTGTGTGTGTGTGCTGTAAAGTGTAACTGTAGCCCGGTGATCCATGCTGGACAGTGCCCAGACCAGAGAGAGTCTCGCTCGCCCTGCCCTCCGGCCTCCTGGGCTGGCTGAGCTGTCCGCAGAGGAAACGCCTCTTCCGTGGAGCTGACAGGGAGAATTAAGGCGAGGGATGCGGGTTCACTTGCCCTGTGTAGGGGCTTAGCACTGGGCTAAGCTGAGGGACTAATAGCAAAGCCAGCCTTGCTCCAGCCGGTCTGAGGGCATTTGGGAGCCATCTGGCCACACTCAGTGGCAGTAGCCAACAACAAAAGAGGGGGCAAACCGTTCGCAGCGAGCGACTGACTGAAAGGTAAAGAACATTTTGGTCAGAAGATACAGCAGCCAGGAGTGGCAGAGAAGGATACAAGAAGTTGTAAAGGAGGAGGAGGTTGGTACTTTTTATGCTTCTCATTCTTGGTGTATTACATGCCCCTGCAGCCACATTGAGGATTTAAAGGATCAGACGATTAACTGATCCTGTTTCCATTGGTGATAGACCAGAATAGTATTCTGGGATATATATAAATATAAATCTATATATATATCTAAATATATATATATATATATATATATTTGTAATTATTTTGCAATTCATGGCAAGATATGTGCAATGCGTGGGTTTATTATGGGGTAATTGTGCATTTGGTATCGTCCAAGATTTTTGTTGAAAGTGTGGCTAGGCTACCAATGTTTGTCCCTATGTGGTCTTCACTAGTAGAATCTAAATGAATGCTCCATAAACATTTCCATTGTATTTTCTACCTAAATGTGTGTAGTACACATTAAGAGAAGATATTCAGGTCACCATGGCTATGTCAAATCTAAAATTAGATTTGATGAAATTTTTTCAGTTATCAATGGTACCATTGATAACTGGAAAAATGTGTTCATATCGAACTTTAATAAATGAAACAGTAGATTATTTCCTGAAATGTATTGGTTTTGTTATGTACAACAAGAAATCTTATGGATAGACACATTTGTCTTTCTTGAAATCAAATGTTGCACCTTTTGCTATCTAAGGGCCTTGATAAAATAACAGAGAACTAAACTTTTGGGGTATTAGAAGATATTATTTGCCAAAATATATTCACGGGAAACTCTTTCTTTGTTCAGCTCAGCCTGAGTGTGTGTCTCCTTGCATTGCATCAAGTGTGTTCAGTGTGGTCATCATGGGGGTAATGTTTGGTGGTCCTTGTTTTGTTCTGAAGTCTTGAGCGAATGCTGACGTGCCAGGGGTGACAGAAATGGGTCAAAAGGGTTTTAGTATTATCTAAACAAATCCTGCTCTATAGGATTAGGCCACCACGGCAATGTTAGGGTGAGGGTTGCCTATACCCTAACTTTGTACTGATACACACAGACAGACAGACAGACAGACATACATTCAGTGGGGGTGAATGCCACCGAACTGGATTTGTAGGCGTTAGGAAGTAAGATTCTGTGGTATTGTCTCAGTAACAGCAATGTACTAACATCTTGGAATGAATGTCATATTTGTTCACACACCCACGCACACATACACACACACACACACACACACACACACACACACACACACACACACACACACATATACACACGCACACACACACACACACACCTGCGCATACAAACATATTTACAAACAAATATACAAACACACATGCTCATAAACACACACAAACCCACACACTAACACACAAACACATGCACAAACTCTCTTCTAGTTATTGGCTATAACTGGATTGTCATCATTGCACAGGGGGTGAGTGAGTGTACAATAAAATACAGTCTGATCGATAGCAGTGTGGTTAATGTCATAAGGTGCAGTTAAATCAGAGGATATTGACCATGTGCAAATGGTCTTGTACATATTCTTCCATTTCATTCTCCGTCACAATTTACTCATTTAAAAAGCATGTTATTAATATTTGATTTGACCATGGCTAAATGTCATCCGTTTGCTACAAAGAAAAGTTATCATACACAGCTCTTAATTGTATTGACATTAATCAAATGTAATCACATGGGCCATGCTTGGGCCACCTTAGTGCACCTTTCTGCTCTGTTTTTTAGATGTGGAATGGGGATAGGGAATTCTTTGTTCATTGGTTTTCTTCAGTATTTTATAGTGAGTTAAAGGTCAAATGTGATATTATCATTACATGAAAAAACAAACACAGTGTGATTGGATTGGTTTGAGGATTAACTGGCCACACCTTAGTGCACTCCACCAATGGTGTTTCCCCAAGATTGCATCAACTCGGTTCCTGGAAGTATTTATGTAATTCGAGTTTGGCTATAAAGCCTCTCGCTAATTTGGGAAAAAGTCCATTCAGTCGAATTAGAATATCACAACGCAATGAATGTAGTCATAAATCCAGAAAGAAATGAATCCAGACCAAAACAGTTTTCTATTTTATTTGTCTAGTTTTCCAATAATAATATGCAAATTAAAGTTTTGGTTTGGCACGTTCTGCTTTAACACCACTCCTCACCCTGACCCCATAGTATATAAACTTTTAAAAGCTTCCTGCTATCCTTTTAATGTAATAGGGCTTGTACGTCAGAGTGCCTCATGAAAATTTGAGAAGCTCAGGACAGTTGTGGGACTGTAAAATCCTTAATCAACACACATTTTGCAGGAGAATTCCTGTGGCAGTTTCAAACACACTTGTCTCCCCATAATGACATACATTCTTACGATTAATTATTAACAATGACGAAAAAGAAGTAACATAATAACTTAATAACATAATAACAAACATTCCAATTCCAATGCTCATGTGGTTCCAAAATGGCGGCCATTATGGTGTGACGTTGCGATGTAGATGCAGCCAAAGTAACGCAGCCATCTGTTGAACAAGTTCACTAAGGTTACAACGGCAGCTACCCCTCAATGATTACAACCACAGACACCATCCTTCATCCTTCCTGAAACATGGTGACATTCAGACAGTGGAACCTTATGTTGTTATATTTGGAAGCAGTTCTCACTTGCTCCCCGTCTCTTGTGGAACAGTTTCTTGCTTTATATCCGAGGTCAGGGAGTCCCTGTCGCTGAACATATAACATGGGTACTTCTTTTCACACACCGACAACACCGCCACCGTGGATAAACAAAAGTAATCAAACACGTGTGAGATGTGAAACAGATGGATTGGTACCTGTAGGCTGAGGAAAATAGCTTGCTTTCAATTAAAAAAATTTTATGATCACATTTTGTTCCATTGCCTCTGTATCAAGGGTCATCACAGAGTCACACATATCGCTGTTTAGCTTGATGTGTCTCCTCCCACACACAGCAGGAGTGGAGGGCACACGCTCACTCTTTGACAAAACAAACTTTCTAGTTTGTGAGTGTCATGGGAGCATGTTAATACAGTACGGCTCCCCAAGGGCACACACAGAGTGTCAAATCCCCTGTCTTGAATATGCAATATGGGGGAGAACGTTGCTTCTCCTTCGTAGGGGGTGATTGCATCAAGATGCTAATGTATTGAGCCTCGAGTGAGCCGTACTTCAAAACTCTGGCGATGGTGGTGGTTAATTTCTCGGCTTTGTCTTCCCCGCTCTTTGCAGAGTGTTAACGCTAACGACTGAGAAACACAGCATGTCTGATATGGAGGAGCTGCAGGGATCGGAGGCGGGCCCCAACGTCACCCTCACACTGAGGCTCTTAATGCATGGGAAGGTTTGTGCAAACGTTTAGTATGGAATGGAATGAAATCCCATCAATGGCTCAGATAATAAGACATGCTCTTTTTTTTGTACTGACATATAATCATGCTTTTTTCCATCTCATCTCTATCCACAGGAAGTGGGCAGCATCATTGGAAAGGTACTGGAATTGGATTATTCCGTCTAACCCTGTCGTTGACACAGTTCTTGAGAAAACTCTAATCATCTCTGGTTTAAATATTTACAAAGGATGAATGTCAATACAATTTGACTGTCAAACAACTGTCAATAATTATTATCAAATTAATGCATTATTTGTCAGCCAAAATTGATTGGCTAGTGCAAAGCTCCCCTTGTTCATTATTATCATATTGACATCCCATAAATGACATGGTGCCATGAAGTGTCTGATTTATGTCTTCTTAAATTCTTCCAGAAAGGAGAAACGGTGAAGAAGATGAGAGAGGAGGCATGTTCATTATCCGGCAATAGGCACCAACAACACAAAAATAAACCCCCCAAAACATAGCAAGTCAAGTGTTATAATTGGTGAATTGTTAATGTGCTTCCAGAGTGGAGCTCGCATCAATATCTCTGAAGGGTCTTCCCCGGAGAGAATCATCACCATCACGGGCCCCACAGAGGGCCTCTTCAGGGCCTTCTCCATGATCGCTGAGAGGTTTGAGGAGGTCTGTGGCAGAACATCTAAACAGCCCTCGTTCAACACATAAACAAACACAGGATTTACCCCGTGGCTTAAGACTGGATTTTGCTCAAGCATGACTTTCAAAAAAACTTGTAGACGAAAGTGAACTCTGCGCAAGCCCTGAAAGCCCTGTGCTTTCTCTCCTTCCGGAACACTCCCACAGGATATTACTGCGGCGATGACGAACAGCAATGTGACGAGCAAGCCGCCCGTCACCCTGCGCCTGGTGATCCCCGGGAGCCAGTGTGGCTCCCTGATTGGCAAAGGAGGCTCCAAGATCAAGGAGATCAGAGAGGTATGCACGACTCCTCATCTCTCTTGTCTGTCATCTGACTTTATTTTTCCTTGTGGATGTATTTATTGATTTATGACTTTCCGCAAATAAAAACATCACAGTGACAGAATATGATCCTCAACTTTAGCCCCCCATCCAAATGCATTCGTTTTCTTTGAATAACAATGATTTTGTTAATAATAATAAATATGTTTATCTGCTTAAATACATCGGTACATAACTTTCCTTCATGCCTCATGCCTTCATGCCTCATAACTAAATTAAGAAAATGCAAACAAACTCAATGTTCATTTATGTCAATAAGGCTTTCTTACCCCTTGTGTTCTATGTGTTTTTTCCCCATTTCTTCTGTGTTCTGCTCCTGTGGCCATGTTACAGACCACGGGTGCCCAGGTGCAAGTGGCAGGAGACATGCTGCCCGACTCAACAGAGAGGGCTGTCACCATCTCCGGAGCTCCACAGGCCATCACCCAGTGTGTGCGACACATCTGCTCTGTCATGATGGAGGTAACAGAATGTCCCCACACTTTATACTCACTGCGGTGTGAAAGATTTGTCCAACCACCATACCAAAGGGTCTGTGCGGTAGTAAATTGTGTGAGTGTTGAATAGTTTTGTTGTTTGTTGTAACTGCTTTTCCCATGAACCACTCTCTCTTCGAAAGACCCTTCTTTAAATTCTATCCCTTTTTGGGGGAAATGTCCAATAACATTTAGTCAACTCTCCCTTTATGGAAACAAAAATATGAAGTCAATAAGCATGTAATCCCTTACTTGCGAGAATAGCTGGGAATGTGTTTAATCCCCTATGTAATTTACAGCAGTATATAAAATGTTGGTTCATTTCATCTTCCAGTCCCCCCCAAAAGGAGCAACTATTCCATATCGTCCTAAGGGGTTGGCTGGGGGCCATGCGGTACTATCTCAGCAGCACGGCGCACCAGTAGGTATCCCTGTGATGTCTGAACACTACTCTTCCATTACGTTCTAAGAACTCACAATCACCAGGATCTCCGTGAACACGAATATCAATTAGATGGGTTGGCTGTGTGGTCACTAACAGAATATAATATATAGTCACCACCAGAGGGACACCTTCCTGGTTTCTGTAGTAACACAGAAACACAAATTCTGCCATGCTTACTTCTGGTCGTAAAAAAGGTTTAATAGGTTTAATAAACAACAACCAATCAATTCTAAATTTGAACCACAGCTACAAGGAAATAAAATGATGCGTCAAAAAATCAACCACAATAAGGAAATGTTAAGCAACACGGTAAATAAATACAAATGTAATATATATAGAAACATATTGAAACAGTGAAATCCACTGGTTCAGCATTCTTATGATGATTGTGGGATTTATATTAAGCTGATTGAGGCGAAATCAAGATTTATGACACGAAGCAGCGGGCAGAAAGCATAACCGTAATGAAACCGTACAGAATGGTTGACCTGTTCACAAATGCTGGCGTGCTGTATTGCTAGACTTGCGAAGTGGGGGGTATTTGATTCATGTCAAACTCAGCAGTAGATTTCGTTGTAATACTTTTTGTGGCACTACAAATCTCCTAGAAACAAAATGAAATGAAACGAGAAGAGCAAAACGGTTCTGAATGAGAAAAATCAATGTCATCATAACAACAATTCTTTCTTATTTCTTTTGTGTGTGTGTGTGTGTGTGTGTGTGTGTGTGTGTGTGTGTGTGTGTGTGTGTGTGTGTGTCTCAGGCGTTTGCCATCCCAGGGCATCCAGGGCAGTATGCATTCCCACATCAAGATGTAAGTGTGTTTGTTGGAGCGGTTGACTCTACATCTGTCCCCGATGACCTAGTCCTGCCCATTCCTCCCGAGTTACCACCACACCCTCTGTGTCCCTCTCACTCAGCAAGAACGACCGAAGAACTCCCTGTTCTGCTGACGTTACTAACACTAACCAACCACAGCTGCACGCTTTGATTGATCACATATCTAGTCACAAACACTAACCCTCTAATGGTAAAGGACAATCAGCCCCTTACGCCACAACACACCACTGTGCTTTTCACCGTGAACTGCCACAATAACTTCATTCTTTCGGGGAAAATCGGGATCTGCACATCTCTCCGCAGTGACACAATCATCAATCTCGTTTGTGACCCTCTGATTGGCTCGTGGTTGTAGTTTTCGGGCGCCTCTGAAATAATCCAGTTTGATTGGTTAGCTCTAACTTCCTTCCTACCCTGCAGTTGACCAAGCTTCACCAGTTGGCTATGCAGCATATCCCCCTCCCTTCCCTTGGGCAGAGCAACCCTACCTTCCCTGGTACGTACCCAAGGATCCCTGGGGAAGTCCATGTCTCCCTGTCTCTCTTTCTGTCAAGCTCTCTCTCCACCCCCCACCCCCCCACCCCCACCCCAAGCCCCCCCCCCCTCTCTCTCTCTCTCTTTCTTTCTCTCCAAACATATGCTTCCTTTTAAAATCACACCATCACTGAACCCCCTCTTTCCAAGGACATCCGAGTCTGTTTACATTGTCACAAAAACAATTCTGTCTCCTGCGGGTTTAAACGATTATGCAAATAGTGTTTCTTTTTATAAATATAGGTAACCTCAGATAATTCTCTTGCCATCCATTGGAGCTGTATTAGTATTTATAGTAAATTACATATCAGATACCCTTACATTGATGCTGCTATTCATTCTGAGAGCATACAAAGTAGCTTGTAAAGACCAAAGCTTTGAGAGGGTGAATCTTTTCATAGAATAGTGTATTATCCTCTGCAGTTATTTCATATATCAATGATAAGAGCATGGCAAATAGTAAAATGAAAAAAAAACAGTTTGAAATAGAAATGTGCTACAAATTGAAAGAACATTTTCAGCCTGTAAATATCATCCAATTTCCCAGTTACTTAAAAAAACAAAATGACAATTCCGTTTGCCCAATTCCCTTCATGAATCCTGAAATGTCCCCTTCCCCTCCCTTTCCCACTTCAACATGTTTCTAACATTGTCATGGCCCCCCCCATTCCCAGCCTCAAACATCCCATCGCTACTTCCAACAACTAATTCAACGTCCTATTACTACTAACTACAAGACAGCACTCTGCATTATTTAAGCAACACAAAAGAGCTTGTCTTAATCCTGAGGTTTAATTTAGATAAGCTGTTTGGGGTGTTCATGCAGTAGGCTGTACACAAGAGCTGTGTTTTGCTATCAAAGTGCCCAATTGGCCTTTGTGTATTGAGTCCTGTTGTGTGTGTTCATGTATACTATGGGTCTCTGATATTTTTGCTACTTCAAATGCATGTTCTTTAGTAATCATTCCGAGTGCATCAGGGATTGAGTGCCACAGAAAGATAAGCTCAGAGTGAACAATGAAATCCATTAGCCCAACACAGGTGTTACTTGTCACTGTCTTGCTTTTCAGGATTCGATGCATCCGCCCCGACTAGTTCACAGGAGCTGGCCATACCGAACGATGTGAGTGTCCATCCCTTCTGAGTTCCATTTAGACCCAGACCCCCATGACACCCCTTAATGGTACAATCTCATCCTGTGAAGCTCGACCATGCACTCCCGGGTAATGAAGAAAGTTCCGCTGTCCGTAGATTTATAAACAAAAACAGTCCAACACAGACGCAGTGTGCTATTAAGCTCAGCCGATTTCCTTTCAGAAACAAATAACGCTTAATGGGGCATTAAAAAGAGAAAATATACAGATTGCCATTACAGATCAAAGCTGCACCAAAGAATGTCTCTTTAGGTATTTATGATAATTTAACACTGTGTATATTAGTTTAAATAATTTACATCAATAATACTATATAACGTTTGCAATTTTGTATGCAGTGTATGTTTGCAATTAACAAGACAGCATTCAAGCATAAATAAAAGGTGGTGTTAAATGTCACAGTGACAGTATAAATCTGTTTCTACTGATTATTTAATCTGTTATGAACATGATTAAATAAATTCTGTCATTCATTAACACCCAAACAGGCTCCCATTTATTATGGTGTATGATTGCAAATGTCAATGTTTGCATTTCATGTTTTTTAAATGTCATATTAATGTTTTACAGCAATATGTGCCCTCATTACAGTTTGATTCATAGGTCTAATCCAGGCACTGGGGCAACTGTTTAATTGTCTGATTTGTAAATAGTGTGTCGAACGAGGCTTATTTTTACTCTCCCGCTCTGTCCAGTTTATTGGCTGCATAATTGGAAGACAAGGCAGCAAGATCAATGAGATTCGCCAGGTCTCCGGAGCCCACATTAAGATAGCCAGCACAGCTGATGGCTCACCCATGCGGCAAGTCACGATCACAGGCTCCCCAGCCAGCATCAGTGTGGCTCAGTATCTTATCAACGCCAGGTAAGTCTCCCCATGCTCCGCCTGTCCTCGCATCACAAAACACACTCAAGCCCAAGTCGGTCTAATGCCGCTCTGCTCGAGTATTAAGATAGCCTTGTTCTCGGTTCAGGCTAGGCTTGAGTTAGCTTCTAGTCACTGCTCCTTTTCTCTTGATAGCATGGCAATCCATATTTTCACATCTTCTTTTTTTTTTAACACATAACATTCCTCCATTAATTCACTTGTTTTCTCCTACTTCTCCCCTTTTTTGTCTCACACCCTTTTTCTCTCCACTGTCTCCCACCTCCACCACCCCCCTCTTCTCTACCACCACCCATTCCTTCCCTCTCACCGAACCCCCGCTCCACCCCTCACCCTTCATCCACACCGCCCCCCCCCCGCTTCGCCTGCTGTTCGCCGGCCCCCGCAGCTTAGAGATGGCTAAGTACACCATGCAGGCCGCGTCCTCCATGGCCCCGATTGACCTCAACATGGGCTTCCCCCAGTCCGCCCAGGTGCCCGTCTCCTCGCCTAACTCTATGGCCATGCTTGGCACGCCGGCGCCTGCCATTAACGTCCACTCCCCCTCCACCCTAGCCGCCATGCAGAACCAGCATTACGCCGTGCCAGTGTCCAGCCTGCTTGGCATGAAATCCCTCCCTGTCCTCACCATGCATCCGGCCGCCGCCTCCAGCCTAGCTCAGAGTCTCTCCCACTACACAGCTAAGATGCCAAAGTCTGAAAGGCAGAAGTTTGCACCCTATTAATTGTTAGCCATGGATTGTTGGGGGACGAGGGGGTGGGGGCGTAAGCTCTTGTCATCAATTGTCGATGACATGAATAAGTGGACATTTGTTATGAATATTTATATTCCATACAAAGGCAACAAGCTCACACTGCCCTACTAACCATCTGCTGATGGTGTTTTTTATTCCTTGTGAATATTATAGCAACTGTAAGGATCTCAGGTTGATTTACATGCTGTAGCTGATGCTACATCAGGAAACTACCTACTACTAATTGTAACAGCCGGGGTGTTGTAGCTCTGTGATACCGTACATGCTATGAGCGGCATGTGATGATCTCAGGACTGTAGACAGAGCCTCACTAGTTATTTGCTCTGCGTTAGATAATCAGTTTGATATTCAGGTTGTGTCCTGGCTGTCAGTGTGGGCTCTTCTCCCTGTTTCTGCATGGGATTACTGTCGGATACTCTTGTCTCGTCCCATGACCAAAAATATAAAGGTTAGGCCAACTGGAAATGTGAAATTACCATCGGTATGAATGGCATGTGCTATGTGTCACATCATAAGGGACTGAAGCCCCATTTGGAGCGGATTATAGCTTAATGTCTAAAGGAAGGGGTGAAACATTTCCTTTAAAACTGTTTTAATAGATTAATGCTCTGTTATGGTCCTTTTCTACCATAATTTTACAATTTTTGAGTTGTGTTTTTCTTCTTAGTCATGTGATAATTTGATGTCTTGATGTGGGATCCGGTTTTAAATTTAATCTCCCACCCGTGTGTATTCTTGTTATATTCCCTCCTCTCCCACACTAGGCTCTCTTCAATGGTAACAGGCTTGGGTGTTCTGTATTAAGTTCTGATGGGATTGTCCTAAAGCCACATCATTGGATTGTAGAGGATTAGACTCGTCATGGTAACCCTGTTGTCTGGCCTCACTAAATCATGTCATTGGTTTTGTTCTGATAAATTGTAAGCAAGTAAGCAATTAAGTAAGTTATTAAGGAAGTAAGTAGGTAAGTAAGTTAGCAAGTCAGTTCATAAGTAAGTGTACTTACTTACTTTCTTATTTAAAAAAAAAATAAACATCTGTTTGTTGCTGGTGTTTTACTTTTTGTCTGTGGGTGATCTCATATTGTACGTTTTGAAAAATAATAAAATAAAGACTTTTTGATAAAAAAAAATGAATTCATGTTATTTCATGAGTTGCATTAGAAGCATTATCATGCGTATACAATGAGTCACATTTGTTGCATGAAATTCAATGAAAATTGCATATTCTTGTTTTAGTTTTTTGCTTATTGCTGAGATTTATGTCATGTTTTCATCCATGCGACTGTAACCTAACATTGTTTTTGTTTTAAACTGTTCATTCATCTTATTGTCAATATCTCATGAGCTGACACATTTCTGATCCAGCCTATTCGTCAAATCAACCTTGCTCTAGGAACTACATTTCATGCGACCAACGTTTCTAGGGAGGGCTGATGTTTGTCTTTGGTTTGATTTGGATGGTTCTCATTGCCTGCAACTATTTCCCTCTTCTGCTAGCTGCAAAATCGTTGTAAATACATAAATATAAAACATGACCACATTAACTAGACTATTTCCATTCATTCAATAGACCTGCTGTTGTACCTACTTTTCTGTGTTTTCTAATTTTGGAAAACCACAGAGAAAAAAAACATCCCAGCAATTACAATAAACTAAATGGGGACTTCTGTATTAGTAACAACGACCCTGATGCTCAGTTGTGTAAAGATGTGCAACTTAGTCATACAGGTGTACTTTTAGCCTGGTCTACTTTACAAATCGACCTAGAGTCGAAGTCCCCAGACACCCTGGAGGTGTATTCAATATAGGCTATCACAGGAATAATAGCAAACTTTTCTAGCTCAGCTTCTAATGTGCCATGTAGCCTGCTGATGAGCCGTTACTTTTCTCACTTGGTGCTCACTCCATTTTACCCATGTCCGGCGATTTCAATGGATTTTATATCCTAAACCTAGAAGTAGTAGGATGGAGCTGTAAACGGACCATTCCTACCATCGAGGGTAAAATGTTGAATCAATAGTTAATGGGGGTGGAAATGTAATGACATTGAAGAATGTCGTTTCAACCTCGGGGGAGGCTCAGCAGTGGCACAAAGTCTTGCTCCTGTGTGCGGATATAGGACCATGGCCACGGCTGCACTGAGTTCACAGCCAGCACTACTGCTGTTTTCATAGTGTCATAGGTCGGAGACACGCCATGACTTTCAGTTTATTGATAACGATCACTTATTATAGATCAGAGTCAAACGTCGTAAGATGCCATCTGACGTCATTTGGATGTAGTAAGACGTGCCAATGAACGAAATTAAGTATTTAAAACAGAAATAAACCGTATATAAAAATAAAAATAAACCGCATCACCAAACCAAACAGTGCAACAATGTGAACATGCCTCCATCGATGCTTGGCTTCTGTTTCAAAGCTGCAACAGCGCCATCTCGTGGTGAGAGGGCGCTATCAATTCCCGAGGACCAGCGGCTACTTGCAAGTGACGTAGAAGCGCTACTGTTTTTTGTCACCCTTGTACGGAAAAAGTGCCAATGTAGACGGCAGGAACCTCAGTACCAGATGCACGTCGCGGGCCCTCGCAACGTCGACCACGGGGTTGGACAGAAAGGACTGAAAGCTTTTCACTTGTAGCTGGTAAAGTTGAACTGAGGAGACGTATGACCCGCAGCGAGCATCCTCCCGGCTGTCTGGAGCGTTAGTTTCCCGCTCTTCAGCAGAGATAATTTGTTGCTCTCTTGGGTTCCTTGCCGACGACTGTGGACCGGGTTTGATTTCAGCCAAGCCGATAATAAAGGGACCAGGGAAGACACGGACACACTCCAGGTAAATACTTTATTGTGCACTCCTTTATTAGGAGCGGACTATTGCAAACATATTTAATTTCCCGTATATCGGATAATCTTAAAGTTGAACCCCAATGTATCGAGGTAGTTACCTTGGTGATTTGGCACCATTCATATTTTGTTTTTTTAAACATTATACATGTAGCCTAATAATTCTGTATTGGATCATGCATGCCTGATGATACAGCGCGGCTGAGTGCAGAGGAGTAGACAATGCATGGCTATTCTAAGATATATTAACGAGGCACTCTTATAGACTGTCTAAATAGCCTGTCGTTGTTAAGAGACAACGGGTCCAATGTGTTCACGTGTAAAGATCTTATATTCATAGGCCTACAACATAACCCCTGGCATGAGTGTAATAACATGAGTGAATTGAGTTTGACACCGTCTAGACATGGCTAAAGTAAAGCAAAGACCTCTACATCTCTTATTTCTAATTACAATAATAATAATGATAATGATAATACTACTACCAATAATAATGATGAGAAGAATATTATTATTATTATGGGTCCTACGAGAAACGTAGGAACCCTATTGTATTTATTATTTATTTATATATCTATATTTTAATAATAATAATAATAAATAATAATTTTAATAATAATAATAATAGAAGTCACAATAATAAACAAACATAATAATTGCTAATATGAACAATACTATATGAAGTAAACCGTTCTACCAGACGTATTATACAGTTCAGGTGGTGGCTTGACACTCTGGGAGCAGGAACAGTGACAGTTGTGAATGAAACACTGGTACTACACCGCTTTCCCAGAAAACCTTGATGGATTTAGGTCAAAAGTAAGTTCTACATTCGTAAGATAAAATTCAATAAGACAGGCCTGAAGCAATCTTTTTTCAGCGAATGACGGGGAAAGAAATACTCTCATTTTTCTCATTGGTGCAATTAGAGGACACAATTTCACACCGTTTAGCTCTGTGTCCTGTTTTCAAGTTGAGCATCATTAAATCAATGCCTTCTCAACCTTGTCAAATCCCACCAGCTTCCACCGTCTAAACCCTTTAAATCCCATCTTCCTCGAGCTGCTCTGAGCTGAAGTCAACCAATACTGGACTTACATAAATGTTAAATGTTGTGAGGATGATATCGCTGGGCCACCAGAATGATAAACATGATACATTATTCGTCAACATACGTACTCTGTCTTACAGATTTGACTCATTACAAGGACAGGTTTGCATGGCTAACGTTATTTGGTGTAAGGGGCTGATGCACGTTTGAATACCAAACAACAGCAGCATATGAAGCAGCTGCCTGAGGAGAATGCCTGAAGCCATGCCTTCAAGGCTTTGCTTTGGTCATGCTCCTTTCCTTGTAAATGTGTTTTCATTTGATTGTATTGATTATTTAGGCTGTTTAATGTGCAGTTTTTTATTGTCTGCAATCGGTCCAGCTATAAAAAACCAGACAACAAATATAACATGCATCTAAAGGAGAGTGAGAAAACTAATGGTGCAGATACATGGCAGTCTATCTTGAGATGAGAGTACAGGTAAATGTTGTCATGCATGACATAGAACATGTAACACATTTACCATCCCCCCACTAAAGAACAGTGACACAAAGGACCAGGCAGGTCTGGTTAGCCTCAACTGTCCTGCTTCATAATGACATCTAATCCTTGGCAATTCAATCTCAAAGCAAAATGAAACCTGTACCAGTCAAGGTTCACACCTTGAGCACCATGGGAGCACATGTGCGTTTCAGCCACACAAGCTGATAAAGAAACTTGCAGGAAGATGTTTAATAAATCATAATTCACTGCACAGGAAAGCAGATTTTAAATTTGGATTTGGAGGTGGTTTGAGAATGGTAGTGGATAAATCCAAGCTGTTGTACCGTAATGGTACAAGAGGCTATGGTTAATGGCCTGAGACATTTACACAACTTTGAGTGATTTACCTGTCTAATGATGCAAATGACTATCTTGGCAAAGGTGCCACATTCCTTCTTTCATCACCTCAAATTGTTAGTCAGCACTCGCTCGTCAGATTAACAAGCCACACAGTAGTTGGTTTTTTAATTGCAAAGCATAGGCTACTTTAGTTAGCATTTGCCACCATTGGCCATGTTTAATTGTTGCCATTTCCACTGCAACTTGATTTGTTAAATATGCAAATATGTATATCATTTATCGATTTTCAATAAAATGGCATTCCCATGAGGATCAAAAGAGGGCCAGATAGGGAACTGTAGCAAGGGAACTAATGTGCTTGTGAAGATTGTTTTCGACAGGGATAAAGCTGAGATTGCCAGCCCTGATTTCCATACTGTTAAAATTGTCAGTGTTAAGCTTCTAAAATAACACACCCAGAATGAATGCTACGCAGTATTTCTGGCTGAAATATTCATCTTAGTATCTATTAGGAGACAAGGTTTGGCATTTATTTGATACGTACTTAATTTATACTCAAATGTTAATCATCTATGGGGCCACTCCAGAATAAATGCAATTTATATTTAATGCCTAGCACAAGTAAAAGTGATATCTCTCATGTCTAACAGATTATTAAAACAAAATTAGCCACATAATTATTATGATCCTGCTTGACAAGTCCTTAGCTAGATAATTGAATTAATGAGGTGTCTTAAAGTACATTGTTGGCCAGGGAGTAACTTAAAGGAATTCAGCATCTTAATGTGAATGCTCTGTTGGTACTGATATGAATCAGACACATTAAAATCATCTAGACTCATAACATCTTAAGAATGACCTATCAAAGTGTTTAATCGCATTAATTACATATTTCCATTGGCCTCAGACAACAGTGTTGGAATGGCAGGTATTCAGTTGTATATCATAATATTATTGATTATAAGCAATAGGGCCTTTAAAGAAGAAATATTTCACGGAACAAACTACGGCAGTTTACAGTTTTAAAATAAATACCTCCTACTACCCCAGAATAGTCATATTTACCGGTGTACCAGTTATGTCCGACATAATGTGTAGAACTATATTGAATTGAGGCTGCCAGTGGTCAGAATTGCCTTTGAAACCACCACACACACACACACACACACACACATCACTGTATTGTTGAGAGAAAATATTCAATTTTACAGTCAGGCGGACCATAAAGACCTGTTCAGATGTGGCATGCCATAAACGTCAGCTTCCATGAATGCAACCAGATGAGATACCTTGAACGGAGAGGAAGGTTCAATGAGGCACCATGTGGAATGCTGTCATTACCAACCCAGCTGTCCAAAACAGTGTAATTTCCCTGATACACATAACCCATTACCAACATGCACACTGCCTTGCTTTGTCTGGCAATGCAGTTAACATAGAACGTGAACAAATTATGTATTTTTCACACTATGTTGTTCCTGAGCTCAAAACATAACCCAATAGATCTCAGTAAAACCCACTTCATAGTTTAGCAATTGTGTGGCTAAATGTTAAACAATATATATATATATTTTTAGACTATGGGTCTTCATTTGCAGGAAACACCAGACCAGGAGTAGTTGTCAATTTTTAGTTCTGTACAATGTGCTTTGCACACATCGGGCCCAGGGAATGATCACAGCATTTTCCAATTAAGAATACTCTGTTTGGTTGCACAAATCTCCTCAGGCCATCAGTCCTGTGCTTCTCCGTATCGATGGCTGTGTATTCTGGTCTGATAATAAACACTGTGAGACTTACAGAATGGAGCCAAAGTGGAACTGAAGCAAATGCTGCTCGAGCACTAGGGGTGGAAAACACAACAACACAACAGCTGTTTGTGTGGTCGTTGCGTATTTTATAGAGCTTCATATTGGTTACTGGCCGCCTACAGAGTTCTTCTACATATTCGGGTTGGTTAATGTTGTCCTGTGCCTGCCAACCTGTGCCGTTATTAACCATTTCCAACCACAACCACACACATTTGAACATACATTTTTTATTTGCATAACAATTTCTGAAAATTTTGCTCCTTCTAAAGTGGTGCTTCAGAGGCTCTTCTATGATTATGCAACTTGCAACGCCCACTCTTCTCGAAACTAACCATTTGTTTGCGCTAGGCCAACTCGATGTCTGTTGCAATTAGTGAGAAAGAGTGAGTGTGGTAAAATACAAAGTCACAGGCAGAACCAAAATCAACATTTCACAGGCAGCCTCTCCAACTCCATCGCTGTCTGCTATCATTCATCACCATCGGTCAAATGCTAGCATGTGATTGTTTTCATGGTGTTGCATGATGCTTAATTCAGCAAATCCTCGGGTTTGTGTGTGTGTGTGTGTGTGTGTGTGTGTGTGTGTTTGGGGCGGGGGGGCGGGGTCCATGCTGTAAGAATGTTTAAACACCCCTCTATACCCAGCTTCTCCCAGCATGGTTCATTCCACACTCTAGCCATGGACCCCAACCAAAGTCTGTCGATAAGATAAGATGGTACTTTATTCATGTAACAATTCGGGATGTTAGTTGAATAGATTACTTTTTTATTTGAATTCATATCAATTTTATTCTGTCCTGAACTTTTTCTGTCAGATTATCTATTCTAGCAATCTGGTTATCAAACCGTGTCCTTTTCATATCACCTACTTATTGTCACACAGACAGACACAGAATATGTATTACACCGTTCTGGGTTTTAATAAAACATACCTTTCTCTCTTGAGGAATCATAAAACACGATCCACTATGGCGCTACTCCATACCATTATCCCCAACTTTTTTTAAGGGTGCATTTTCTTCTTCTCGACAATCTGTCAGAAAAACTAACTGTCGACCCTGGGTAGAAACATGTCCTCCTTGGCAGAGGTAATAACACAATAGCTCAGCCTCGCCGGGGTCGCTGTGGGAAAACCAAGTCTTATTTGACATACAGCCCACTGGTCTCTATTAATTCCTGCCCTCTAGTACAGCTACAACTTTTCAGCCTATTGCTAGGAAACATCGTGTTCAATTTGGATTTCGATCCAAAGCCCCAGCAGAGGCTAATCCTTCAAATACCATATTTGGTCAAATTTGGTTTATTATTATTACTGCGGGATATAAGAGCAAAGTCAAAATATATTTTCAAACAAGAACTTGACTAGATCCAGGTGTGGTGGAACAATCAATCAATTCCAGTGCGTATCGATCCGCAAAGAGGCCAATATCGAGCTGGATGGATGTGTGTTTGGATACTTCTGTATGGATCGAGGCAGATAAAAAAAGAGGAGGCAAGGATAGATGTTCAGACAGGCTGATGATGCATCCCAGTTTAGCCCACGAGAGACAAGGCACCAACATGCACACCCAGGGCAACTCAGCAGCAGTGTGTGAAAGCAGCAGCCGTGACAACAGCTGTTAAGGTGGAGAGGCTGAGGCTGAGGAAATCCAAATGAGGTTATTTTGCTAATGAGACCTTGGCTCATCTCTCTCTCTCCTGCCATCTCCATCTATCTCTCTCTATCCCTCTCTCTCCCCTTTCTTGTGCTATTTCACTCTCTTGCTTTAACACTTCCTGTGTTGCTGCTTGCGTGCACTCTGTGGCTCTCGCTAGTTTTCTCTATAATTTCCTCTTGCACTGCCCCTCTTCCTCTCATTTTGTCACTATGATTTTTTCTGTCTTCTCCCTATCTGTCTGTATTTCTCAACTGCGAGTTGCAACTCTATCTGTATGCAACTCGTTCCACTCCCTTCCTCCGTACCACAGCAAGTCCAAGGATTCTGTCTCTAACACAGCAAGCCAACTATTATAGTATGGCCATATAACAGCAATTTACCATCACTCTGTTTTTCTACTACTACTATTACTGCTATTCCTTCTACTTTTTTTCCACAGCAAATACAATACATTTTAAAGAGAAAATACATTCAATTTAATTGAAGACAGAGTTTGAAGAATTGTTTTTTTCACAGCTATTTTGTCCACAGCATTTTATTCAGAAATGAATATAGATGTGTTTATCTTTCAAACCGCTTACATTGTCTTGGATTTCCCAACAACACATTTACTAGCGAGACGACATAAGACAGCTGCTGCATCAGTCATTGGATAAGATCTGTTTGTTGAAGTTTACAAATCAGCCGAAGCTGTGCAGACAAATTCATTATTGAGGCCTCAGAACTTATCATCTCCATTGGGAGCTAGTCAGTTCCCAGCTTCTTCTGAGTGCAACTACACATGTCCACATTGCCATCGCACAACATAAGTGTGCCTCAGTGATACATGAGTGCAACTAGACCACAGACGGCACCGCAAAGATGCCAGGTGTCTGATTGGGAGAAGGCCATTGAAATTCTAGGAACTTCTACAGATCAGGCTAATAAAAGAAAACTCCACAGTGCAGTATCAAGTGCAGTGGAAATGCTAATCGGTGACTTCTTACACGTCCCCGTTTCCAAGTGCCTTCTAATGGGTTGGCACATTAGTAATGTTCACCCCGTAGATCTGCCACTAATTTAAATTCTACACGACTATTTTTCTAACAAAGGCTGGTATTACTTGTTTTAAAATCCAACCAGAGCACACTACACAAAGTTTGTTTGAACTAACTAAATGTTGATTGTTTTGTATTAATCTTTTTTACTATTAGCTCTGATAAATGATCCATGCCTTGCATGGAGCGATACTCAAATCAATTTCAAATCAATTCCTGATTTTTTAATATAATGAAACTCCAAAAAAGGCACTGATCTGCAGTAGAAAAGGAAAGCAACAAATATATATTCACACTTTTCTTCAGAAAAATCAGATTTCTCCTCGGTGTGCCGCGACTGGAAGCAATTGATGCACGGAAGTCTTCCGGTGTGAAGCTGCATTGATTGCTTGACACAGTCCTGCAAAAACACCCTACTCTGACAATCCAATTCACTGATCCTACATGCTTCTGCGAGGAACTACAGGGTGTTTGCTCAGCATGCTCTGAAGTCAGTCCAATTTTCTATTTTTTTGAAGCGTTCAATAAAGGAACGGAACAAAGGCAATGTCAGTGATGTGTGACATGTAACAACATATACCTCTCTCACTGTCCCCTTCTCATGTCCTTACAGATGGACCCGCTTGTACCGGGGATGTGAAGAGTGTTATGTGAGCCAACACCAGTTACCCACCTAGCTGGTGGAGGAGGAGGAGGAGGAGGAGGGCGGGCGGGCGGGCGGGCGGGCGGGCGGGCGGGAGGCGGAGGTGGCGGTGGCGGCTGGGGGCTCAAGGGGGAGAGCGATGCTGCAGGCGGTTGCCATGACAGCAGAGGTTATATTTGCTCTGTGGTTCCTAGCGAGCGTAGCGCGGGGCGGTCCCATAGCGCCTCTGCCGCTGCGCAGGGACCCTCTGGAGCGCGTGCTGACCCAGGGGGCCCGCGGGGACCGGGCCGCGCCCGCCACCCGAGACCCACTCCTGGACGCGGACGATCAGCCGGGGCTCCAGGAGCTCACACCACTGGGGCTCCAGAGGGAGGCTAACGGGAGCAGCGCCGAGCCCCACCCGGGCCCCCAGAGGAAGGGAGGCGAGGCGGGGACATCGCAGGAGCTGCCGTGGAGCGAGCGTAACAACCAAATAGACGAGGGCCCCACGGGGGACCGTGTCGACCTCTCCCAGGAGGCCATCGACGAGTACGCCTACCCGGACTACCGGGGCAAGGGCTGCATGGACGAGAGCGGCTTCGTGTTCGCTATCGGGGAGCAGTTCACGCCGGGCCCGTCGGCGTGCCCATGCCTGTGCACGGACGAGGGGCCGCTGTGCAGCAAGCCCGAGTGTCCCCGGATGCACCCTCGCTGTATTAGGGTGGACACCAGCCAGTGCTGCCCGCAGTGCAAGGAGAGGAAAAACTACTGTGAGTTCAGAGGC
>NC_140277.1:5128247-5210747 GCF_964030765.1 Micromesistius poutassou
TATGGATTTCTTCAGAATGATTCCTGGGTGTGTGCTGCTATGGGTTCATGTTGTGCGGTGTGGGTAACTCCCACCACCACCCCCTCCCGGTCCACCCTTCTCCTCAGGTGTCTCCGTGCGAGAAATGCAGATGCGAGCCAAGCGGGGAGGTGCTGTGCTCCCTGTCGGCCTGCCCCCAGACGGAGTGTGTGGACCCCCAGTACGAGCCCGAGCAGTGCTGCCCCATCTGCAAGAGCGGTGAGTCCAGCTCCCCTTGCCCTCCCATTACCCCCTAGACCACCACCCGAGCTGAACCGTCTCTGAACCGGTTCCTCTTCTCTGTGTCTTGCCTACCGGCCCTGGGTCAGTCCTAGCCTGCCTGCCTGGCTGCCTGCTGCCTAACTGCTGATCTGGCTGCAGCAAAGGGGAGTGGACACATTCACCACTGGTGTGGGAGGATGGGGGGGCTGGCTGTGGTGGGGGGGGGGGATGGGGGAGAGTGGCGGTGGGGGGGCTTGTGGGGCAGCGATGCATAAACGCTCAATGGTGGGCAAATTTTTCCACACTCATATAAATCTCGGGAGAAGGGGAGGAGAGGGGAAGGGGAGAGGTTAAGGACATGAATAGCCATCTTCATATTCTTGTTTTTCTTCCTCAGTCGACTCGCTGTGCGAACACATCGAGAGCCCAGAAAACGCAGCATCTCGCATTGTAGTCATGTTTGAACACAGCACATGAAGAGGTGAAAAAGTGCCTCATGTACTCATGACTCACACCCACCCCCAGCCCCCCCCTTCAAAACAAAGTGGTTGTTAAGCCTGAACTGAATCATGTTTCCCTAATGGACAGAGGGGGCTGTTAGGTATCAATTCATGTTTGCCGACAATCCTCCACCGCTTGATATAGCCTGTATCTTAGCTACTTGTTGTCACGGCGACATCATTCGATGCAGGAGCTGCATACGAGTGAGCTCCCATCGGGGTTGCGGGCATGGGCCTGGTTACTAAGGAGGAGGTCCGTCAGCTCGCCTCCCTCCCCTGAAAGTAGTCTGCGATGCTTCTGGACAGCGTGCCCCGGATTCTGTCCCTGTGTGACTCTAATGCGACGTGGCACCATCAACCCCCCCCCCCCCCGCCCCCCGCCACTCGCCGCCTCACACTAAACAAGAACGATGACTTGCGATATGTATCTAGATCGCGATCTGAAACTACTCCATTTCCTCCCCCCCCCTCTCCCCCCCGCCCCCGTCCCCCTCAGTTGTGGTGGTGTTTTTCGAAACAAATGCGCTTTAAATCATTCATGAATCACTCTGTTATAACTCTCACGGCCGGCTCCGCAGGCAAGTGGAGGCATCCCGTATTCACGGCTCGCCCTGTGGCCCCCGGCCCCTCAGCGGCCTCATGGATTTCCTCACCGCACTAATTCATCCAGACAGATTTTAATGAAGGATTCACAAACTAACAGGTGACTTTTAGAGATGTAGACGAAGCGGGCAAAGCTACGACTAAACTAAATCAAACCCGACTGAAGTTTTTGCAGTTACCTTCCCCATATCCTTATTGAAATGCATTTCTTTCACTATTACCACCCAGCAATTTTGCCTGCACCCTGTTATGTGAGGCCATTTGCCAGCAGGCCCCGTCCCTCCAGCGTCACTGTATTTAGTACACAGCGAGAGTGGTGTAAGTGCTTTCTGCAGAGTGTGGCTTGTGAGCCACAATGCCCCCCCACCGCCCCCTGATTTTATACCCCGTAGATTCTCTGGGCCCATCAATCTGTAGACAAGGCATAGATATGCACGGGCACCGATGTGCAGCTGGCAGAGACGCGGGCCGCGCACAGTGAGTGCGCATGTTTATTCAAAAGTCTCTACAAATCCATGCGCTCTTTCAGGCAATAAGGATTGGGGAGGGTTTAAAGATTGTATCAGTCTCCGACTTACCATTAGGTTACCGCACGCTGATGTGTGATGAGTAGAACAGCAGGTGCACGCCATTCACAGTATTTCACAGCCCAATAAAATCTATTTTGTCCGTGGGGAATCGTTTCAGTTCATCTTTTTGAATTTGGTATGCATTTACAGAACCCGTCTCTCTGCCTTCCGCTTTTGCTTTGCAGCTGTGATTTACTCAAAAGTCTGAGGTTTGTTTTTCCGTATTATTGCCATCATCATCAATTCAGCGTGTGACTGCTGGGAATATTAACAATATTAATGAACTGGCCTTTTGCCTTGTGTTATAGATTGTACTCCTTTGGTGCCCATTAAGCTAGGCTAGTGTTGAGGTCCCATCAATCAAATGGATATCACAAACAATATGAAATTACAGATTCACAGCATATCCTTCTTTCTAATATTTCCAAGTAAAACGGGTAATTAGTGTGGGACAAAGGGTTTTTGTTATTTTTCTTCCTAAGTGACCATACTTGCTGCTAGTCAGCAGTGTGTAAGCTAGTAATAGACGGAGAATGGATGACAGCTATCAGTTGAAATTCTAATCATGTCATGTGGATAAGATGTCTTCAATGCTAACACATTTCTCAGCTGTCAAGTATGGTACCTTAATTAGATTAAAATGGCGATATTTGCATAGTTTGTTAATACATTTGAAAATTGTAAGGATCTTTGAGTAGCTCTGATATTGATTGTATAATGGCATTGTCCCCAGCCTAACCTGCAGGTTGGCTAAAAACTTATGCCAAATTACTAAATGTGAATGTCAGTTAATAATATGTGGAAAAGAGCCAAAAAGGCAAGGCAACTTTATTTATATAGATATTGGACCATCCAAACACAAAGGCCATTCAGAGTACTTTAAAGGCGAGAATCACATTGTAAAGTTATTTAAAGGACAATCAGTGTAACACAATAAAACACATTCGAAAGATTACTACAAACTATAATAATAAGAAGGTACAAAATATATAAGCCACTGCAGACTTTGAATAGAAAGCTGTGGCAAACAGAAAAGTTTTGAGCTCTGATTTAAAAGTAGGTTCTGGGAGTTTGCTCCAGATATGTGGTGCATAAAAACTCAAAGCTGCTTTACCATGCTTGGCTTGAACCCTGGGAACAGTAAGCAGCCTAACCCCTGGTGAACTGAGAGCTCTGTTGCGTTCTGTGTTTGTAACACAGAAGCATATCAGAGAGTAATTCTGGACAGAAACCAATTAGTGCTTTATACACAGCTAGTATAATTTGAATTCAATTATCTGGCAAACACCAGCCTGAATATGGAATGTTAATTATTTTTTTAGATTTTGTCTTCAGAGATCATCTAGAGCCATGTTGGGATATGTACCTATTTAGTGGCAAAATAGAGCAAACCAAAGCTTGTCATGGCACTACCAATTTTGAACAGAATAGAATTAATCTTGGTTCAAATTATGTTATGAAGGTTGTTATTGATCTGACATGCCAGCAGATGTTGTTTGACACCGCGCCATATGTTAGGACCTCCTCCAAATGTGGAAACATCGAGTTTGACATCAAAGCCCAACTGCCGTTCCAGCTTTGGAGACCATGTTGTTGTCACACTTTCACTTAGAAATACTTCTAATTGAGAGCGTAAAGCTGTTACTTTATCAGCAAACACTAATCCAATCAAAACATCCATTACGCCAAGCAGAAAGAAGGAATAAGCCCGTTGAGATCAGATGACATAATCTTGTATATCGTTTCCATACAAAACAGCAACAAAAAGGTTGACAGCCAAACCGAAGCAGACTAAATATATCTACCAGATGTTTCAGATCATTTCACATTCATACCTTCCATATGATATGAATGATAATACGTTAAGCTTATTATTCAACAAGTCGTCTCAGCTGTCACTAGCTGTTACTGTCAGCTCCCAGGTAAAATACCACTGTGCCTCAATCGCTCCTATATCAGCGCCTATATTCTATTAAACTATTCTGAGGGCTGGGAGATTTCATCAAATTATGAACAGGAATTAGCCTCGGCTTTGGCAAGAGCGTGCAAGATCGGGACTCGTGGTACGGGAGAGTGTTGTTCAGCCTCCATGCATGAAGACACTTGAGGATGAGCCGAGGGAGAGAGAGAGAGAGAGTGTGAGAGAGAGAGAGAGATAGAGAGAGATGAAAGTGAGTGCTATCGCTACCATCCGCCCCAGACAGTTGTTCATGAATATCAAAGAACATCTGTGAATGGGGTCCCTTGGTTGGGAATTTAGAAGAATCAACTCACCCCCCCCCTTTTTTTTTAAAGGCTTATTAACTTAAAACAATGCAACGTATTGCAGTTGAAATAGTTTGTTTCATAAGCTTTTTCTCTCCTTTTTTTTTTTAAACCTCATAGTAATTAATTCCAATTTAAAGTGTTTAATCAAAGGCTGTTTTTGTTTTTATCTGTCAGATTAAAGGCGTTGACGGTCTCGGGGCCTCAAGTGTTTCACTTCTAAACGTCCTCCTTTTATTTTCCCAAACAAAAAACATAAATTACGTTCCACTTTGAAGACAACAAAAAATCCCAATCAGTTTTTTTTTGTGGTGTTTTCAGTGTTCTGTCCAACCCCCATGTTATTTTATTTGTTTTGATGTCAGGCACTGTGTTACTTCTATCGAACGGTTACAATTAGAGTCCCTAAGATGTCACACACTGTTTTTACCAGCGCACACATTGACTCCTTTCCCCATCCTCCACTCCATCAGCCACCTCCCTCCTGACCTCAGCTCTCCCAGGCTATTGCCCTGGCAACACACTGGGAAAGTAGGAGTTCGCTAGAAAGGCCCTGACGCTAGGGGTCAGAGCTAATCGGAGAGCAGTGTGATAAGAGGCCTGAACAGCAGCCAAAATCAGCTCTTATAGAGCAGTGCGACCTGCGTGCCCAGCCGAATAGAGGCTGATTCCTATCATCAAGGAAGTGATTCACTGAGCCTTTTGAGACGAGGCAGTTTTTTTTAGCAACAAAAAAACTTCTTTAAATGTGGTGCTGCCTTGGTATTAAAGCATCATTTGTCTGTTTGGAGTGGCTGCCGATTCCTTCATTCCTTATGATAAGAAGGATTTGCTAGATGTTTGCCAAAGGTGACGATGCTACCTTTTTAATAATTTCCAGTGCACCTCAGCACTGACAATGGCTGTGAATCGGCTTCATTACGTAGTCGACCCTTGCCTCGCTGTAACAACCCTTTGACTTTGATTTTATGACTTTGACAACGTGGTATTCAGAGCCTGAATCGTAAACACAGCGTTTTGGGCATCTCAATTCACTTCAGGAGTACACTGCAGATTAGCATGCATGTTGCTCGAAAGAGGAAGAACCCTAATCGTATTAACTAAATGTAGCTTCACCATATTAAGAATGTATTCTTGGAACCGTTGTCTGGTGATCTAGAATTACTGTTTGGTTCAGTGAGTGGAAAATCAACACAGAAACATTACACCCACTTTCCTGTGTTTCTATTTGATTTCTTTTGCAGTTGAATTTAGATGTGGACTTTTTATTTCCAGTCATTCCACCTGTCAAGGGCTGGAAAAGGGCAGAGTCCAGATGGGTAAATTATTATTTTAAATGCATGCCAAAAACAGTGCAGATTTAAGCTTGATACCATTCTTTAATATAGGAGCCAACATTGATTAATTTAACAAAATGGAAGGATAGTGTCATTCCCTGACGTTCGTTGATTCATCACACACGAGTCGACATTAAATTGTAGCCTTGATAAAATGTATTATTTCCCCTTAAAAATGAGTACTCTCATGAAGAGTAGGCCTGAAGACCTGATTATTTTAGATATTTTCTTCGATAATAATGAATGACATTACACAATGCTTCCGTTACCATCCTACAGGGAATCAGGCACAATATCTGCATTCTCTTTGAAAGCACACCTTTTGTTAGAAGTGACTTTGTTTTGGTGTGGCCTTTCACAGACTGCGCCCTACAAACCTCAACCATTTTGAAAGTGACATGAAATAATCCCGGTCCGTCATCATAAGACTTGGAACGGTCAATTTTGACAGCCTGGCCATGAATGCCATGTGTTTTAGCCACAAGACAAGACAGTGCTGTGCATAATTATGGGATGTTTGTGGGCCTTGCGGGTCACAGCTATGCCTCAAAATTCCATGGCCTTCCATTAGCCGTGGACAATGTGAAGGATGTGTCAATTAGACGTTTCGCACCCTTTAGCATGCTTTTGCATTGGCTTTTCCCCGAACGGTTGCATGCACAGTAGATGCACAGTAACATTTATTGCATAATAAACATTTGCCCCCACACCATAAACAGAAGCAACATTCTGTTGGCATTTTCAATATTCAACTGGATCTATAGTCACATCTTCGGGAGCAGCACCCACACAGAGCTGGGACTTGAGAGCAGAACACCAGAGAAAATGATAGAAGTAGTGAATAACTAAGGCTTTGTTCTCACTGCAAGCCTTAATGCTCAATTGGGATTTTTTGCTCAGATCTGATTTCCTTTTCATTTCTCAAGCGGTTCAATTTGTTGAAACAAATGTGTTCTTTTTTCAAAACTACAACATCATGTTTGACTGCTGTGTGGACGTCAGTTGGCTTTGGGATTCACTCTTAGATCTAATTCTGACTCAGTTACAGCAGAGCTTGAGTGCAGCCTAAATGTCTCTGAAGACACACAGCATAGTATAAGAGAAACCTACAAACAAGATGGTTTGAACATTGTGAAAGGTTTGGATGAAATTGCACAGCACGACTAGTGCTATTCAAGAGAAAACACAAAGGCACTTTTGTGGGTGACAAAATATCATTATTAGTGACATCCAACAATACTTTAATTATTTGCTATTTTCACCGTCCCTTCACCAACAACCTCCATCACATTAGTCCTGGATGTTTATATTCACAGAGTGACTCTCACCAGCACAGAAATGTGACAAATGTCGATCTCTAGAGTGATGTCAAAATAGCATGAATCATAATATGACTGTTCACACTGAGGTAGCTGTGCAAGAAATCAGACCTGCATCTGATTTAGGACCACACGTAAGAGTGGCCCGAATCAGAATGGAAAATAACAGATTGCATGTGATTTGTTTTGTTCTAAAGACATCTGATAACGGCAGTGGGAAGAAGAACCGAGTCACCCTGGATTATCTTCCTTTGAAGGATAACATATACTGTCTGATTTAGAGAACCATGCAGGTGGCTGGAGAAATCAAGGAGGAAGATGAATTTAGACAATCCTTTGAATTGATATAGACACCATTATTTGATCGACTGGGGTCGGCTTAGCTCAGGAGGTCCAGCGGGTTGACTTGTCACCAGAAGGTTGCTAGTTTGATCCCTGGTTCCTCCTAGCGATGGGTGTCGATGTGTCCCTGAGCAACCAACCTCCCGAAGAGCTGTCCGTCGCCTTGCATGGTTCACTCCGCATCGGTGGGTGAATGAACCGTTGTAAGTCGCTTTGGATAAAAGTGTCTGCTAAATGTAAATATATTCAACCGACTTAAACAAAAGTGGTGGAGCGATGACATGAATACCAGATTGGAGACCGTTTCAGGCAGCTAAACATTACTGGGATCAATCCCCTGAATTAGCATTTTACCTATAGGCAACCCTCTAGCAAGGCACCTAATATTATACCTGCTCCTTAATTAACTGTATTTAACTCACTGTAATTCATTTACTTTAATTGGATATATTGGATATACTCTATACTGATAAACGACAATGTAGTTATAGCATAAGATAGGAAGTTTGTTTCACAGTTTGTTAGACCAGCAGAAAGAAAAGATAATATGTGGGAAACCATTTTTTTATTGAGATTAACTGCAGGCTATTACTGAAGAGGAGCAGGTGAAATGTCCACACTGGAACTGCAACATGCCAGCAATTTGCAGACGAAAAATAATTGATAGTTAGCTTCCAGCGTGGCTGTAGCCAACATGTCTATGCTGATTAGGAGAACCAACCCTAAATCCTCTGCACCATGTGCTCCATGTTCCGAGCAGGGACGTAAGCACGCTCCACTCAATTTAAATAAGTCCACATTCGTCTGCTCCGCCATCTGAGAGAGAAATTATTCATACTGGAAGGGAAAAAGGTTTTTCTCTGCTCCCAGCACCTGGTGTCCATTCTACCAGTCCCACAGAGCAAGCTCCTTCCCCCATGCATTTATCATGATTATATTATATATATACCGAAGAAGTCCATTAAAAGAAGTGATTTCCGCTTTTCCCCGCGTCACCATGACTAAGTGTCGGGGATAGACGTTGGCTCTCCGGGCTGTTAGCGCTCCAGCATGGAGTGCCGGGTGATGATCGGAACATGTCCCTCGTCTCTAATGCAGTGCGCTCGGCTAATCCGGTGCCCCGATAGCCACAGGTGCTACAGAGAGCTCTGCTCCTTGAGAGTCTCTCGGGGTATGCCGACTACCCCCAGCCATATACTGCAGAGAGAGCGAGAGAGTTTGAGTTCCGTCTGCTCATGGGCAATGACCACATGGGTGGTCCGGTCAGCCTGGCAGCGGTGCTGGCGAGTGGCTTCTGTCCACTCTGATGACGTCACCAAATGGGTGCAGAGAGGACGTGGGTGTAATGTGTCATGGAAACCAAAACTAAAAAAGGGTCGGTGGTTAAATGATAAGCGGCGTAATAGGCTGAGGGCGACGAGGTGGAGGCGAATCAGCATTAATTAAAAGAAACAACGGCGTTGGCAGGCTTTAATTAAATCCCCTCGCTCAGCGTGGATACGGCCCAACTTATTTGGTTAAGACACATGATTACTCTGCCTCTTTGCTCTGCCCGCCGCATCCTTCCACATACGGGACTGTTAATTCAGAGAGTGTACCTTTAAACGCCCGCTAATGATGATGAACCGCAGCCCGGGCAACGGGAAGACTCACCATCCACACGGGGAGGGGAGGGGGGTGGGGGGAGCATGCACTCATCGGAAGGCGTACGGGAATGTGTGCGGGTTGACATTTTGACAAGTCGTTCTCATTGATTGATGTTGCCGGCGTCGGTGCGTGCCGGGTGCGTCCGTCCAGCTGCAGTGAGAGCGTCTGCCCATTTATCAGCATCTTAATTATAGCCTGCCTCGGCGGAGGACCTTGTTAGCCTAAGGCCAGCCAGCCATTGTTATGCTACACCTGACCAGGGGGAGCTGCTTCTGCAGTGCAGCTTATGCTTTGCAGTGCGGTGTGGGGGAGATAATGGGTGATTTATGGGGGTTCTGTGTTTGGGGAAGTTGTTTGGGGACAGGGAGAACTTGTTTTTTCACCGGTATGGTGAACACTGGTGTGGTAATAAGGCAGCCAACATAATGGCACATGGATTTGTTGTATCCTTAATTTGCATGGATGGTTCCATTTTCCTAGGATGGTTGGTACTGCAGGAGCTCAGGGGATAAGACATTTCAATACCTAGTCGTTTAAATATTGAAACTTCCATTAGAAATGTTTAATTTCCCTGCATATACTTGCAAAATTAAACATGTATTATCCCGTCGGGTGCGCTTTTGGAACTAATATATAGTTCCCTGTATAAAAGGATTGTCAGTGTGTAACACTAAGCACTATGAGGTCCTATTATAACGTGGCAAAGTACTGTAACAAATGCTTTTTTAATATTCAGTTTCATATCCAGACGAGAGAAACACTGTCAGGGATACGTGGTTGGAAAGTCTCCAGAGACAACAACAATAACAACAACCCTTTTCACCCCAACAAACATATCGTTGGAGAAAAATGTAGTATCAACAAAACACACAAACACACAACCACACACACACACACACACACACAATCTAACAGCACTTTTATCAAATGTGGCAAGGGTGGATGTGGGGGCACAGACACACAGAATCATGGATGACTCAATCCGCTGAACATGAGAATAATGAGACAGACATGATCACATTATCAGGCTTGTAACAATTCAACCCCTTTAATCACAGAAATCCCAAGGTGCACCACTTTCCGTGAGGAAGCAATGTGTTGAATAAAGAGTGAATGCAGACGATGCTCTGCTACAACAACACGATTCAGGGCCAGACAACCACCGCGCCTAAATATGGTAATAGGTTGGTGGGGGGGAGAGGTGGTGGGGGGGGCATTTTGATGAGCAGGAAGGAAAGAATGCTGTGTGGTATTCACTGATGATTTCCACCTGTTTAAAACAGTGGTTCACCCTGGTCGTAAAGAGGAGGAAATAATGAAATCAGAGACAAATAAGCAGTATTGTTTATTTATGAGAGACCATGTGCACAAATTAAAATAATTGCACAGCATTAAGCCTGTGGCTCTTTTATGTCTGCAAGTTCCTGAGACTCACAAAGACACACACACAAACACACACACAATTTAAACCTCCTTGTATTTTTAAAAACAGTGCCCAGGGAAGGATTCTCTGGAGAACATTGATGAGTTTCTTTTTCTCCATTGTTTGTGCTTCACTAAATTGAGTGACACCCTTGATCCCAGTGGGTGTTGACTGAGACGTGGGGGTCCTACAGGGTCATGACAGGTGGGTGGCACGGTGGTACGGGCTTTGATTTCTCTAGTAGCTATTCAACAGTTTAACATGTTCAGCTCTCATGGTTCTTACATTAATCTGTCGTATCTGTTACTAATATACTAATGTATTTGTCTATGATATGGTATTGTGTTGTGTTATACTGTAGTGCAAGCTGAAGCACTGTATTGATAATATAACCTCCAACAATTTGTACTAACCTGCCCGGGGACAACTGATGAGCTCTTTAGCTAACTCTGGCACATATTCATTGGTGTGGAAGCTAACATGTTGATGAATGTCTGTCCCTGGTAAATAAATAAATAAATAAACATCTTATTATGGTGCTCACATTTCAGTCCAAGTGCATATTAAGATGAATCACCTGCATTAGGCTTAATTGATTGATACAATCGCTATTGATAATGAAACAGCTTGACGATCATCTTAAGGCCGTTAAACATGATTTTGTGTCCAAACTGCTTCGACTTATGTTATCCATTAATGTCAATTCACCATGACAAATGATGTGCAAGGTTAATTCAACTATAATGTGTGTGTGTGTGTGTGTGTGTGTGTGTGTGTGTGTGTGTGTGTGTGTGTGTGTGTGTGTGTGTGTGTGTGAATAATCCATGGCACTGCCATAAAGAAAACCAGAAAGGCTGATCTGTTGCAGTGATGGATTTAATTATTAAAATGGATGTGAAAAAATGCATGGTCCAAAAATTTTAGAAAAAAATGTTTGCCAGCGACCCCAATAGAGTTTCTGTCGGACTTGAACCTCTGCACACGAACAAAGGGAAGAGACAACCAGTGGTTACTAATTGGGTTCAAAACACAGCAGATGATTACGTTCTTGAAGAGAGCGCAACCCTTGTCCATATGCAGTGAACCTCTTGAGAGAAACCCACACAATCCGCCTTAGTCGCACACAGGGAATGAAGCATGTACACCACATGGTTAGGGCGCGGGGACGGGTCATTGTGAAAATGGATCACCATTGTTAGCCATTGCCAGGATCTGTTTTGTCTGCAAACCACAATTACCCTTGGATGTTTCCTCCGCCTGGTGGCCACAAACACAAAAAAAACTCACAACCCCTGTGTTCTTCTGTTGCCGTTTCTCCTTCCGCAGGGCCCAACTGCTACGCCGACACGTCTGTGATTCCCGCCGGCCGCGAGGTGAAGATCGACGACTGCACAATCTGCTACTGCACGTACGAGGAGGGCACATGGCAGATCGAACGGCAGGCCACCTGCACCAAGAACGAGTGCCAGCCGAGCTAGAGACTGGCCCGGCCTGCCCCTGGCCCGGCCTGCCCCTGGCCTGGCCCTGCTTGGCTTGGTTTTGCCTGGCTTGGCCCAGTCTAGCCTGGCCCTGGCCTGGCCCTGGCCTGGCTCTGGCCTGGCCCTGTCCGGCTTGGCTTGGATTGGCTTAGCTGGAAGGCTCTGTGAAGTTGATGGACCAATAAGAGAGAGAGAGGTGAAGGGGTATTACAAGAATACGTGTGTTTGTATGGAACTTCGGGGTCATTTGACGTTTGCCAGACAAACAAGGTCAACCCACCTCTTACGCACACACACACACACACACACTCACACACACAGACAAATGTGCACGCACACACACATACACACACACACACACACACACACACACTCATTCCAGCCTATGACCATCTTGACCATCTTGACCATCTCATTCACAACCCACCCCCGCTGTAAGGTAGACACTTTTATGACGGGATTTATAATCTACGTACAGAATATCTATTTATCTATGTATGGCATTATTTATGAATATATATCTTTAATCTCTGGACTAGTGTCAGGATATTTATAACACTGAGCTAGTGTCAAGATATTTTTTTATAGGTACTGTATTTTAATAAATGATGAATGGGGCCTGTTGGTCAGTTTAACAGAATGTATTAGAAAACACCTATGGCTGTCTTTAGGGGTCTGAAGCTCTCTGTGTCACTTAATGTGGTTTCAACACTCCGATGGAGTTTGGAACACAACGTTATCCGTAAATATTTGGTGTGTAGGAGTTGAACAATTTGGAATGAATTACGAACCGGTAGCGTGAGAGGAAAGTAAAAAAGAAAAGGTGCTCATCTGATGGTTTTCAGATGACTTTTATCTCTAGATGTACCAAGTACCCGTTTGATTTAGTGTTTTGATTTTTTACCTAAGTACCTGTGTTTTTGTTTCAAATAAACCTGTGCTCTGTTGGTACTGTCTGGATGGATATCCTTGTCTCTACCTGAGATCAAAGCCCCTGCACACGCTGGTTGGTTATGTCAGTTATGTCACACATCGTGAACATGAGCTTGCACCTGAATCTGGTTGTCTGTTGACTAGCTGGTAAGTCGACTGCAACCGTCGGCGGGTCACAGTCGACTAACCCGCTATTCTCATGATGGGAAAGCAACAGGCATGGTGAATTGGCTCTCATTGCTGATTGGCAGGTTTTTTAAAAAGGGTTTATGTTTTTCACAGGGCTT
This sequence comes from Micromesistius poutassou, assembly GCF_964030765.1. Lineage (NCBI taxonomy): Eukaryota > Metazoa > Chordata > Actinopteri > Gadiformes > Gadidae > Micromesistius > Micromesistius poutassou. The sequence continues at coordinate 5,141,191 of NC_140277.1, forward strand.
GTTTTGTGTTGCTTTGGAGACTCGCATTTATCTGCTGTGATTGGCTACTTCAAATACGAATGGAAGATGATGAGTTGTACTTGAGTCAAAGAAAGAGCCAAACTTTTAATAGAAAAATCATTGGACGGCTCAGATAATAATTATTTCAAGTGGTTTTGTTTTCCTGGGCTTTTGAAGCTTCAGAACCAGAGGAGAAAGATCTATATTTGGCTGTTCCAAATAATTTGCAGACTAAGCTTGTGTGCCGTTCCCAGAAAAGAATTGTTTACACATTAAGCTTAATGCAAAACCTATTGCTGAATAATGAATGAGCGTGTAAAGTGTCTCACATTGGTGCGAAATAAATTGGGATGCAGAAGATGCCAGCGTTACGATAGCAATTAGATGGAAAGAGAGAATTGTTCGCTTCCATCGCTGTAAAGTGAGAGGGTGATTTATGCTCTTTTTGACTGAATTAATAATGACAGGATGAAGCAACCCAATCACATTGATCCCAACCGCTCTTCCCCAAGATGCAGGCGTGGGCAAAGGTCACCTGACTCCTGGATGTCAGCGTGGCTTAATACACTTCAGCTGCTCAGCCTCGTAGGACAGAACAGCCCAGCCGTGCATCTTCATCTTGCATAGAAAGGGGAAAAATATATATAAATGTAGTGGAGGCATCGGGCGGCTGGTACAAGCGGGGAGATCAAAACAACAATAAATAATTCAAAACACTGGGAAAAATAATGCATAGGCGGACGTTTAATTTAATATTGCAATTCCGAGTCTTCAGTATGAACAATACTCTTCAAACGTGCCTCCGCACACCTTGAGGCTCGTCGAGAAAAATGAACTTCAGAAAAATGTGTTTAGTTTAAGATTCACTCTGTTTCTTTCTTTTGCTTTACTGTCACTTTGGCTTTGTTTCCCAGACCCGCTTCATGTCTCTGTCTCGCCACCTATGTCGGTGTCCACCTCTCTGCTTTTGATGTTTCGAGTGCGACAAAGGAGGCTGCTCCCTGACAACTGTGGCTGCTCTCCACTGTTGCTCTGTGGCTTTTTCCTTTGGCGACACGCTGCTGGCCGCACTGCCGAAAGGCTTTGATTGGGGGGGGGGGGGGGGGGTGGTGGGGGTGCAAGACAACAACCCTGCTGCAACCCCCCCACCCCCACCCCCCAACCCCCCAGCAGGGAGACGTGCCTGGAAGCCAGCTGGCAGGATCTAGGTAAATAAATGCACACATAATCTGCACGGCAACGGCAGGGAAGCAGCACCATTCACACACACTCACACAGGCACACCAACACACATGTACACACGCACACACACACACACACACACAGACACACCTATTAGCATCTCCTCCTCCATTAAGGGGCTGACTTCCACGACTACTCAGAAAGGCTGTCGGTGGAGGAAGAGGGGTCGAGACTGCCGTGTCGCTGCATCCAAATAGCAAATGTTAGCAATTTGCCATGATTGTTCTCCTTTATCACATATATTGCCCAAAAGGTATGAGGACCTCGGTTATGTGCGTGTCACACACACACACACACACACACACACATATATATATATATATATACATATATAAAGTATACACACGTTTTACTTGTTTCGAATTTCAATTCCCAGTGTCTCGCTTCCAAACATGTCCACCGCCCGTAACACCTTGTTAATTGGACAAGACTGTCTGTGAGGAACCGGGGAGATTAGCGCGCACTCCCCCCCCAAACACCACCGCCATACAATTAGGCTTGTGCCTTGTTCCGGGCAACCCACACGGCCACCGCCGGGAGACTGAAGGGGGTCATATAGCACGGATGGAAATTCATTATTCATCATTGGCAATCAGCCAGCTCTGCCCACTGGAATCGGAAGTCTACATCACTGCGGTCAAGAGCTCATAACGAAGGATGTGAAGGCACCATCAGCACACTTTTGTATTAAACGAAATAAAGCACAACATGAAGAAACGTCAGTCAAGGTGTATTATATGGCCACAATGCGAATATATCTGGCAGAGAAGCATAAACAAAACTGGTTCAAACGTTACTTGACTGTAATGAACTACATGGTTAGTCAAAGCAGTAATTCATATGGGCAATAATCGGGTTTTGAGTGGCCCAAGTGTGGTTAAGGTCAGGGTAAGGACCTTGAAGACATTGTTGGTCAATCCCATCCATCAGGACCTGTGAGGAGTGGGGGGGGGGTGGGGGTTGTCCAGATGAGGGTAATCGTGTGTAGCCAGACCGCTCCTTGCTAGCCCTCAGAGGGCCATGGAACATTGGAACATTTTACGGATGGGCCTGACCTAAAAAAACAAAACAACTGCTGGCCTGAGGCATCACATCAATTGGCTGCAATTTTTGAAAAATGCCTAAACTAACACATCTGTCTAACGGGCCTTCCTCTTTACCATCCCATTGCATGCTGGCAGTGCTGTTGTGGCCGTTTCCCAAATTCAAACAGTAATGGCTCCACACGCTAGTCATCAATTCGCTGCCTGCATACTGGCTCAAAACACAGGACCTGTTTAATTATCTAACAGCGAGTAGTCGTTCAACTGTTGGGGTCATTTCTACCTTGTTATTGTAATTCAATTAATGGAATCATTTGTACTTTATCTGATTAAATTAAATGACCCCTACAGTTAATTTATGTATTTGGCCATATTTAAGGAGTAAAAAAACCTGTTCAACGTTGGAACACAATGGAACAGGTTAGAGTACAGGACCAAACAAACATAATTTGAATCTAAATAAGAAATAATTTAAATGAGCAGCTGGCCCTAGATATCTGCACTAGATCTGTGAATAAGTAAACATGTACAGTCTTTCAATAAATATCAATATCAATATCTTTCTATCAATAGTATGTATATAAATGTATGTATATAAATGTACATATATGAAGATGAACGAGTTCATGGCGCAGTGTGCCAGGGACCCTGCAGGACTCGTAGTAAGGGGTCCAGGGTAAGTAACAGTGGCAGTGTTAATTGGTTGGTTGTGGAGCCTGTTGTTCACTAGGCCAGAGGACTGGCCAAGGTGCTCACTGTTGTGCTGAGGAGGGATGAGTCTGTGGCTGAACGTGCTCCTTATCTTTGCTTGCTCTGCATAGAGGATAGCGGGAAGGGTTTTACCAGATAGCGCCCAGCTTCATCCTCCCCTTCGCAACCGCCTCCAGATCGTCCAGTAGGCCTACACTTCCAGATACGGAGCTAGCCTTCCTCACCAGTTCAGTCTGATGGCATCTCTTGTGTTGATGTTACTCACCCATAACAGACCAGGCTGCTTGAACATCTGCCGCAGCATAATGCACACGTTGAAGGACCCTAGCCTCCTCTGGAAGAACAGCGTGCCCTGTCTCTTTGTATTGCCATATTTTGTCTTTCTGCGATACATATTTGGCTTTGTATGGAATTCAGATTAGGCTTTGCACTGATTATACAGAGATTTATGGTGGTGAATTAAATGGGAAAATAAATTAGTTGGGTTGCCTTTTGTTGCGGCAACAATTGCAAAGCACTCTGCAAAGTACCTGTTTTTTGGGCGACGTCGTCTTTTCTGTAATCAAAATAATTCCATACAACTGACGTTGTTCTCTTTAAATCAATTTGAATTAAATCATATTTTTGCTGGCTCATTTTGAAGTTTTGTTCGGGGGCTGTCTACCACTGCTGTGGTTGTCTGATCATTAACTGATCTACATGATCAGTGATGGGTGGTTCACTGTGCATGCAGAGCCTGCAAATTCCCGTACAACCCCCCCGTCAACAATTCCGCCCGCGGACCCTGTTATAATGTAATGTCCCCAATTAATGTAATGCAATTGTCCCGCCGGTTTATCGCATTCCAGCGTTAACGCGTTGACGCTCGTCTCGGCGCGGTAGCCTACTGGCGCGTCAACTCCGGCACAACTCCCCCCCCCGGCAGCTGCTGAATGTAACTAATAAAGTAACTTGTAATCTAACTTAGTTACTTTAAAAACCAAGTAATCAGTAAAGTAACTAAGTTAAAGCTTTTTAAAGGAGTAGTCAGTATTATTATTAGTAATCAGATTACTTTTTCAAGGTAACTGTGGCAACACTGCTCCCTAGCAACAAAGTTCTTGTGTATCCAAGAACCCTTAAATCTGAGTAAATTATGTTAAATCCAATTTTTTCTTTTCTTTTTAATATCGCACGTCCAGCAAAACGAATATTGCACATGCGCACATCGCAATTTCGGTACAAAAAATATATATCGTGCACCCCAACTGTAGAGGGCCTCACTCCTGTCCGTCCAGTCCAGTTTATTGATCATGTGTACTCCCAGGGAACCACCAAGTGTCCACCAACTCCTGGGATGGTGATGGGGGTTGGCGGAACTCTTCCTGCTCCATCAGTCCACCACCAGATCCTCGGCCTTTCCGGTGTGGAGCTGGAGGTGATGGTTGTCACACCACTCTACAGAGATCTCCACCAGAGCACTGCGTCCCTCCTCGTTGTCATCCACCTATGACAACGACTGACAACGGAGCGGAGTCACAGAGGAACTTCATGCAGGTGGCATGCACTCAGGTTGAGGGAGGAAGTCGGAGGTGCAGGAGAGGTGAACAGGAGAAGGTGACAGCAGAGTTCCTCGAGCGCCGCTGTGGCTCTGACAGGCGGCCCTGTTGTCTGACGTACCGTGGTGTGCTGCTGGTAAGGAAGTCCATTATCCAGGCCACCGGGTCCTCCCTCCGCCTCACTGAGAGCATCTCAGCCCAGCCGGAGTGGTTGGATGTTGTTGAAGGCGCTGAAGACAGTAGAAGGACATGACTCTTGCGGTGCTGCGCAGCCTCTCCAGGTGTGTGTGTGTGTGTATATGTGTGTGTGTGTGTGTGTGTGTGTGTGTGTGTGTGCTCCGTGGAGCATGGAGACGCAGGCATCGTCCATACTAATGTTTGACTGGTATTCAAACTGCAGGGAGTCTCATTTGATTATGTTTAATGTGATAAGCTCCGATGTCTAATCAGTCAGGAGATAAGGGGAGAATGAACATGCACCTTAATGTATTATACACTATTCTACACCATGTTACCATGGGGACCAAAAGGAAAATGATATTCTGCCTTACTAGGGCTTAATGAAATTTCAATGGCTAGGCTGGCTTTAGTGAAATGACAAAAGATGTCACTATACATTCCACCCTTTGTGGCATGATAGAGAGTCTACCAAGGAAAACCATATGTAATAAAAGCATGGGTTCATAATATCGTTATTATTCCAGAATGTATTTCACCACACCATAGCATTAGTTTGAGTCAATAATATTATCCACCTTCAACCTTTTGCACTTACACAGCTAACATTATAGGAGGTAAAAAAATACAATTTCTGAAAAAAGCAAAGATTCACAGTGAGATTTTTTTTAAGAGGCTACATCAAAGACTTCATATCTTACTTACTGCCAATAGCCCAATTAGGCTAATACAACAATTAGGATCATTAGCTCACCCATTTATGAAAATCTTTTTCAGGCAGCTTGGCAGTTCACTAAAAAACAAATGTAGCCTAGCACTGCTCACTGGAAACAGACTGCTAGATCATAAGGTCCACAGCGCCAAAGTAAATAATAATACATTATACAGCAGCTGCAGCAGAGATGGAGTTAGATCCACATGCAACCCCAAAAGGTCATGTTGTCTGTGTAATCTCTGAGGGAGGCCTCCTACCTGTTATTGGGCTCACGTGGAATACATTTTGTAACGCAAGAAGACAAATCTGAGACAATTCAGTGCCCCCCCCCCACACCACCACCCCCCACCCTTTTCTTACTTCATTCTTGATATCACTGTGTTCTACACTGATGCCAGCAGACAGATGCTGCAGCCCGGTGCAAACACATTGGAGCATTCCATGTGCTGGGCTCCAAAGCGGTCTTGAAGCACATCACTTTGAATCCATTAACTCCAGCTTTGAATCCCCCTGACAGACAGCACCCCCCAGCCTCCTCATTCCCCTCCTCCCCCCTGCCGGCCCCCCCTGAATCATTCTTCCCGCCACATGTAACATTCCCATGTGATTACGACAGCCCTTGATCAATCCCTGAGAATCGTTTCATGATTGAGCGGCCGGCCCTCCACACTGCCGAGCCTGAAATTGTCCTTTATAGATTCGGCATTATATCTCCTTTCCGTCGCTCCGCTCCTCCCTGCCTCGCCATCAGCGAGACATTCACATTTTCAATTTCACCTTCCCGCCCGGTCTCGCCCCCCAGAGCGAGAGAGTGAGCGACAGACAGTCGACGAGGCATCGAGGCACCGGTTCAGCACACGGTAAACCGGCATACACGCCTCATCTGGGTGTGATTTCGCTGTGACTTCGCAGGGCCAGCCGCATGTTGACGGCTGTCGTCCAACTGTGCCCCTTGACTTGTGTTTAGATCTCATACACACACGAGGTAGAGAAACCTGGTGGGGGGGGCGGGGGGGTGGAGAGGAGACAACACGAAGGAGGGGAAAAACAATGTTTTCCTGTTTACTCAAAGGTACCACGACCCAGAAAGGCAATCAAGCCCTCTCCATCACGACCGCTTTGAGTCTCTGGCACGGGAGTGGTCGTAACGAGATACAAGGAAGCCTGGTCCATGTGACCAGCCTGAGAGAGAGAGAGAGACACAGAGAGAGGGACAGAGAGAGAGAGAGAGAGAGAGAGAGAGAGAGAGGGAGAGAGAGAGAGCGAGAAGGAGGGAGAAAGACAAACTGAGATAGAGAAAGAGAGAGGAGAGAGAGTGATAGAGCGAGAAAGAGAGAAAAAAGACAAACAGAGAAACAAAGAGAGAGAAGAGAGACAGAGAGAGGAGAGAGAGATAAAGAGAGAGCGAGAGAGGGAGAGGGAGAAAAACAAACTGAGAAAGAGAAAGAGAGAGGAGAGAGTGATAGAGAGAAAGACATTGAGAAAAAAGACAAACAGAGAAAAACAAAGAGAGAGAAGAGAGAGAGAGAGAGGAGAGAGAGAGAAAGAGAGAGACAAACAGAAAAACAAAGAGATAGAGGGTTCTGAGGTCACTTTGAGAGAGCATCGTTAGGGTGCGCTCATGTCTGAATAACTTTGCTGTCAGATGGTGTGATAGTATACTGTACTCTGTGTTATCATAAAGAAAGCAGCATTGGCTCTGAGCACCCCAGTGTTTGTGCATGCTGCAACACAACATTCATCTTAGGAACCTTCTCTTTTGTTCTTCTTTTCCTACTTTTTGGGTTGTTGCACTTTTCCACGCTCCCTATATATCTTTCTCTCTCTCTCTCTCTCTCTCTCTCTCTCTCTCTCTCTCTCTCTCTCTCCCTCTCTCTCTCTGCATAGTGATTCATCATCTAGTGGCGGCTTGTGCACCGCTCTTCCAGCGAGGGTCCGGAATACATTAACCAACGAGTCTTCTGTGGACAAACAGAGGCTGATACATCCAGCCCCTACGACATGTGGGAATGAGGGTGTAAATGCCGGCGTTGTGAACATAAACGCCCCCTCTCCTCCCCGCAAAAAAGAATCCAAGTGCTGAAAGATGCTGCTGCTGATGTCGTTTTCCAAAACATCTTCCTCAATATCTCCCCGCCCCGCCTCTCGCCATCCACACCCCTTCGCTCCAGGAGCCATGGCGACCTGCATGCTGATGGGATGGCCTAACGTGCAGCATCTAGGGGGTTTGAGATACAGGTAATTTCACTTGAAGCGGGATGGAGGCCGGGATATAGGCAGCGAGACGCAGGCGAGGGCTTCAATAATGGAACCAGAGGTCTTGGGGGACGTGTCTGTGTCTCCCGTTGGACAGAGAAAGTCCATTACCCTTACTGTTGCTTTGCCTAATGCGACGTCCTATAGCCGTAATTGAAAATCAGACGTGAATTATTGCATACAGTAAAATGGAAGAGGAAGCAGGGGGAGGGGGAGGAGAGGGAGGGAGGCGGAGGGAGGGGGGGGCCGTCGTTGGGCTTCCTGCTGCAGCTTCAGGAGTCACATCCTGAAATAGCCCCAGCGAGATAAGTTAAAACGTGGGCCTGGGAACAAAGGTGTCTTAGTGGCCCTCTCAGACAACAGGACAGCTGTTTATGCTGTTGGTTCCCATTGTGCCCGTATTTAACAATAGAAGTGTTGCTAGCCCAACCAAATACAAATTGACTGATTCACCTCGGCAACTGCTCTAAATATGTGTGTAGCTTCATCATCAGGGCGGCCCGGCGCACCGCCATTCTTGTGATAGTCCTTCATCTTTGAACGGGCCCCCGGGTAAGTTTACCACTAAAACCAATGTATTATTTAAATGATACAATATGACAAGCAGATGCAATGCTGTGAAACAAGAGACATTACAACAACCTTCACCTGTGTGTGTGTGTGTGTGTGTGTGTGTGTGTGTGTGTGTGTGTGTGTGTGTGTGTGTGTGTGTGTGTGTGTGCGTGCGTGCGTGTGTCTCTCCGGCATCCATCCTGCCCTTTATGGAAACAAACACAACAAACCAGGAGAAAGCAAACACAAACGACCAACTAATGTTTAAATAATGGATTCCTCGCTGAACGGCTGCATGGTATGGTTACACGCTGCCGTCAACATATTATCCATCAGTGTAAGTGACGTGACATTCTGCCTATAGTTATGCCCTACTGCAGCCGTCGCATTCACAAGCACACTTCAGCTGGGAACAGCTTTATGGCGCGGGGGATTGGAGCTACGCCTTCTGCAGTGAGTGTGAAACGTTCCATATTGAAAGCCTTATCAAGGAAAATACTTTTCACTCCCGCCTACCTTCCGAGAGGAGAGGGGAAATGCGCAACGGCATATTCATGGCTTCATTGAGCTAAGTGAGTTTGACAAGCACAGAGCCGTCGGCGATGACCGGAGTCCCGGAGGGAAACACCGCTTGCAAGAACCTCGGCCGCATTCCTCACATGCTGGCTGCTGGCTCCACCACTCAACTCAGCCTGGACTTTCCTTGGGTTTTTCCAAATGGTTGAAGGTGCCACACGCCGTAATATTTGACCTGGTATATCGTCATGTGCTGGAGCCAGTTTGCCCTTTATGCTAATGCACGGTCATCCTTCAGTAATCAATCTGTTGCCTTTACCTTGTGAGGCAGACCGAGCCATGTGTGTGGTGCAGGGGCCGCAGCGTGCATGCTATAAAAAGCACTAACGTCAGTTTACCAGACATATAGGACATTATCCAAACAGAGTGCAAAAGGGGTTGCATATACAGATTGGTCTTGTTTTTCTTGATTTCTTGCCCTTTAAAATACAGTCTCGCTCCACTGTAGGGTTTGGTGCATACATTCAAATCGGCTGGTGGATTGCAGACCTAATAGGAATCTGAACGTGATGACATTATTCCACTCCGGAGTGTCTACACACTCAGACTGCATTCAATATCTCAATAGGAATATCTCAGTAGGAATAGTCAGGGATTTGTGATTATAATGTAATGCATCACTCCTCTATTCAGCCATGCATTCCTTAATTTCTCCCAGCATCCCTTTGGGTCTGGGAATAGGCCGACATCATCGCAGGCCCTGTCACTGTGTGACCGCTCCTCTCTGGGTGATCAGCTGTGTGCGGTGCCCTGCTGCACCCAGGGCCCTGTAGCAGTGTCATCACTTTTATGGATGTTATAATAAGAACAGGTCACTGCCTGTTTGTGCCCGTTCACATCCTGAAGGTGCCATTGTGGGGGTCGCTCCATCCTGCCCTCATCTCCCCCTCACGCACACACACACACACACACACACACACACACCATCTCACACAAACACACACACACCCACACACACACACACACACACACACATAAACACGCACACCCACACACACACACACTCAAACACACACACAAACACACCATCTCTCACACATACACACACACACTGACACCCCCCCCCCTTCCACAACAACATAATCAACCTTACCACAAAGGGCACACACACCTAAACACCCACACACACAAACATGCACGTACACACAAATGTGTCTGAAGTTTTGTTTTTGCTTTGCATTGTGTCTCTCCTTTGACGACCCTCTGCAGTGAGCAGTGCAATGGCAGCAGCAATGCAATGGCTACGACCACAAGAACAACAGCAACAAGAACCACAGAGACCAGCGACCGAGTAGCAGGACCTGAACCACAGGACAGAACCGGCTCCTCTCATATCTTATGTATAGGGCGCATTGCAAATGAGTGGCTGCTCCTTGGTAATGCTGGGACGCAGGGGGAGTGAGGTGAGATTTAAATAATTCCTGCAGACTGTGGAGGACTCTAGAAAGAGAGAGAGAGAGACTGAGACAGACAGGGTGAGAGCGGGAGATGGAGGGGGTGACAGAGAGTGAGAGGGGAAGGAAGGAAGTGAGTGACAGATCGAGAGAGGCAGGCTACGCTGACTAATAACAGAGTTCAGTAACGAGGATCGCATCAATAGGGATGACTCCTCGCTCTAGAAATACATGGGTTGTTGCCAACAAGGCTTTGGGGAGGGACCGGTGTACAGACGTGACAGCAGGGGGCAAAACGTGGAATACAGAGAATGAGACATATCGTATTATGGAGGATGTTGACGTGAGAGTAATTAATGATCCTCAGAGGCACTCCATCACTGGGCTTTGGGGCCCAGTCAGACACTCGTTCATAACACATTTATGAATATGCATATTGGATTTGCACGGTTGTTAAGAAAGGGCTGAGGCAACAAATGGTTGGATTCCACGTGAGACCCTCCGTTCACAGACGTCTGCATCAGATCTCACAAGTGTCACTCTGAGACAAGAGTGGGTGAGCAGTGTGTGGGAGTCAGCAGATTCACCGCTCATCAGAATAGCCCTAATTGGGCTATTTTTAACCGCAGCTCGTTTTAACAGCTTCTGGGGTGTTTGCATTTGCTAATGACAGCCTGGATGAAGCTCATCTTTCAGCCGGCATTACCGTCATCGCCACTGACATGTGAAACAATCTGCTGCAATACAAATGTTGACCTTAGCCGAGCTAGTCGTTATTATCTTGGCATGCAGTGTTCCTTTGGGGATCAGATAGGCTTTAGATATACATATATATACTGGCCTTTGTGTGTACCTTTTCCTAATTAAATTATTTTGTTTTAATTTATCTACACAGGGCCTAAATGCAGTGTACACAAAAAAAACCTACTATATCAGCTTATGATATCTGTCCAAGTATATACAGTCCTTTTATCTTTATTTTTTACACGGGATTAGTACCATTTTTCCCTTGACTGTCCAGTTTCTTTCAATAAACACGGCACGGCAAAGAGGATGAACGTCTTTACATTAACTGGTCATTGGTCATGGCTGTACGAGCTGTTATCGCCATCTGGCGGTTATAGGTCGTAACAACAGCGTTTTAATCTAAATGTCATATCTATTTCAATCAGTGCTCTATGTGAATATTTTTCTACTAGTGAATATGCTAGCAGGAACTTTGTTTCAAATATTTTTTGATCAATGTAAATGTATGTTTACATAGGGACTATATCGGCCACTCGTAGGCCTATAGGACCAATGGCCACAAGAAGGGGGGGCTGCTCATCTTTCCTAATTAGTAACTTGAGCTCGGTATTGAAAACATAGACTGTATCTCAGCAACGGGTACGCACATGTTCAACAAAGTATACGTCATAATAGCAAACACTATAGCAGACAATGACGTAGGACTCGGAATTATAGTCCGACCGATTTAAGGATTGGACATTCCACAAACACCAAGCCGCCGCGAAGTCTGCACGATCGATGATGACTGACCCCTGCAGCATCGACCAACGATACGGTCGCGTATCCCGAAAGGGAGGGCCACATACTTTTCGAAGTCTGGACAACAGCGGTGGTGTGGGTGGAAGCGATGCCTTTTTACGACATAACCCGCAGGCCCGTCTCCCAGCGGAGCACGCACCGGTGGCTCCCTCCAGGGACGACGTGGCCCTCTTCGACCCGTGCTCCGGCCAGCTGAGCGCCGGGGCAGAGGTAGACCTGGGCATTAAAGGGAGACAGAAGTTCATAGACTTCAACCACGTGCCCTCCGCCCTGCGTGTCCCCTCGGGCCGCGGCGAGAGACCGCAAACGCCCCGCCAGTCGTCCACCCTGACCCCGGACCCAGCGGCCGACAAGGCGTGGAACTCGAGGAGAATACCCGATGCAGCGCTCAGGGCCAGACTCGGCGGTAAAATAAAAGTTATTCATTTCTTTAGGTCTAGGCCCAGTGGACTACTCTTCATACTCTACCCTAATCACGAATGTCTTTGTTCCTTGCGTGGTCCTTATTCTGGGTTGCAAGGTTGGACCAGTGCTGTCAAGATGAGAGCCGTGCCGTCAGAGAGGACTCCTCATACAGCCAGAGTGCTGCTGGAGGAGGACATTGGGATGCAGGTGGGAACACTGGTTTTGCTGGTTGCTGGAGAATAACGATGACTTTGGTATTCAAGTCCCCTTGTATATATTCGCTGTACTGTTCAGGTTGGCTCATTTAAATTCTTGAGACACTACTCTGTCTAAGTCCTTGTGTAATTGTTTAAAGACGTGTCAGATATCTCAGTTCTTTTGAATCAAGGCTGAAGACTTTTCTGTTTGATACTGCTTTTTCATTCAATTTAATTTGAATAATTAAAAAACTGTAATTGCGTTTAAATGTTCTTTTTATACATTTTTCTTTTGCATCTTATCTTAATTGCTATACAAATAAACGTACCCTGCTTTGCCTACATTGCATTATAATGTTAGAGATGGCACATTTCCTTCTCTACTTCAAAACATGAAATCACGAGATGAGGAAAAATCCTTTTCTTCCATGTTTGTTGTTGAAGGACGGCCTCTCCTCTGACGAGCGGGCGTGGATGGAGAACGCTGTGCGACGCCATGTGTACACATCCTCCACTCAAAGGTCTGTCTGCTGGGTCTTTTAAAGGTTTTATACAGTGTTAAAACCCTCCACAGGCCCTTGTTATCTTACCGTCTAAATGTTACTCACCCACTGTAGAAAGAAATGCCCCAGTGGGAAAACATATCCAAACCTCAAGCAGAAAAACACATTAGGGAGGTCTTGTGTATTCTATTGGCTCCCCATGCGAGGCTCTCTGGAAGGGCTTCTGGGGGGTCTGTGAACGCTCCTAATATGAAACAGAAAATGTGTAGAGTGTTGGTGATGGCAAACATCACTGGAGGCCCGGTATTCACAAAGCAAACAGAATGCCATTCAGAAGCAGTGACGGCTGTCGCCTGTCAACGACTAATGAAGCAATTCCATCTGAGATCAGATCTTAATCATGGAGGACGCCAGCCATCGTGTCACAACCGCCAATGCCACAGCATTGATTTTGTGCTCCAGTGAAGTCCTCATCAGGGAATAGGAGTTGCGTCTGTGTTTTTGTTTAATGCCTGATGAGACAACAACTGTGCCTGAATAAATTAGGAAATCTTTGGAAATAAGGTGTCAACAACGCAGCAGAAAAACAAAGGAAAGAAACAAAAATTGAAATCAGGAATGTTTCTTTTTTTTCTCATGTCGTGTTGCAGGAGTTACCAGGAGGTCGACTGGGACGCTAAGTTACCCCGGCGATTCCTGGCCCCGCCCACAACACTGGAGAAGATGGCCGACCCAGTGACTGGGTGTTCCTCTCCGGCGCGTTACCCCACCGGGCCTCAGCTGTGGCAGGTTAGCTGTGACAGTAGTCATACCGGCAGAACTTCAAGGACAGCCATTTCAAGTTGTCCTCGGTTTTATAGTGTTGGCCTGAAAGTAGGCTGTAGCACAGCTGTGAATTTCAAACCTGAAAGCGGTTCGGAATTATTTTTGGTTTTAGAGGCTTTATAAACCGACATAGAATAGCCGCTGGAACAAATTCAATTTTAATGTAGCCCTTTAGGACCAATATTTATTTTATCTGTGTACGTGACGTGACTGTGTGTGTCTCTGTGTTCACAAATCAGTTTGCAAGGCGACACAAGAGCAGGGAAATATAAAATATGGTACCTTATCAAGATGCAAATCCCAATCTACCTGTTTCTTATTCCACCCAAGTTGATGGGAGGCCAGTGGGACCGACAGCAGATCCGAGCTCGGTATGACGTCAGGAAACCCATCTCATTGTAAGCTGCTTCAAACATCATCAGTGTTTATGGCAATAATGCTGACGGTACATTATCCATGACTCATTGACTATTAATTCACCAAATAATTAATTTGATTTTGATACCTACAGCTGCAGTCCATGCCCAAAATCAGGTCAAATACCGCTTTATAGGTAAGTACTTACCGTTTGGGTTGATTTATTTGCATTCCATTTGCATTGGAAATTATTTGGATATTGAAACATGAATGTTCCAGATGTGCCTTCAATTACCTGTTTCTCACGTGTCTGTGTGTGTGTGTGTGTGTGTGTGTGTGTTTGTGTACACGTTCTACTGTGATTTTGCAGTGGTATTATTGGTTCTGAGAACAAGGACCACATAGATAACATGGATGCAGATTTCCGGCCCACCACTCTGCTGAGGAAAACCATCCCCCCGTACACCCCTACTGCACGGTAAGACCCACCGGATTAACTCACATATCAGGCCTAGTGGATCATTACAGAAGTAAATAAGAACATAGGTTTTCAAATTATATTTTGTTTATATAGTTGTGATAACTGTTATTGGTTGATCTTCATAGGACTTTGTTTTAATCTGGGACTTAAAAGAGCAGAATGTTCCAAACATGTTCCGTCTGTCCCCCACAGCCGCAGAACCATCCCTGGTTACGCAGGCAAGGGCGTCTATGCTAACAATACTGATGTCTCTCTTCCCATTCTTTCCATTCCTGGGTAAGTTTACATCAGATCGTAACTATGACAACCTGTATTTGTTTTTTTTGTTTTTTTATAGATTTTTGCTTTTTTTTATGCTTTATTATAGAGCAGGGGTCTTCAACCTTGGGGTCGCGACCCCAAGTGGGGTCGCAGAGGTACTGCAGTAGGGTCGCAAAATTATTGTTCGATTTAAAAAAAAATACACATTAACATGAATCTTTTTTCAAATATGCATTCAATAACAGTTATGTTAATGTGTATTCATGTTATTATTCATGTTAATGTGTATTTTCAGTAACTAACATATTACATTTATGCAACATTGATGAAAGGCTACCCATGAATCATTGCGGTAAGATCAGTATCTGACACCTTCATAGCAGCGTTTTATACAATATTTGTAGTGGGGGGTCCCAGCTCAGTCACTCTATCAGCTATGGGGTCCTTGGCCTAAAAACGTTGAAGACCCCTGTTATAGAGTGAAATAGTTGGGAAGTTATGGTAGATAGAGCGAAGGACATGCAGCAAAGGACCACGGGCAGGAATCGAACCCGGGTCACTGCGCTGTATTCTTTTTAGTCTACTTTATCACTAAAACTAATTAATAGAAGTCAGGAATAACAATTGGACCCTGCATATTTAGTGTAATTTGATATTCTGTAAGGTTAAACAATGTGATACATTATATTTATTAACTATATGAAGTATACGGATATTTGTAATGCATATTTATATTGAAACCTTGGATGATGTAGCTTTAATTTTGGTTGTTTAATTCAGATGCATTTATTGTAACGGACATGATGAAAAATGCTGAGGACATGATGACCTCGCTGTGTCTCTGTGTATTGTCTGTGTAATACGAACGCTTTAGTTGAATACATCGTTGCGCTGCCATTATGCATGCCGGGTATTACCAAACCTGTCCGTTAGAGGGCGATCTAACGCACTTCATAACTAACGATAGACCGACATCACGCAATGGCCTTTTTATAAAAAAAAATAGAAAAAATGGCTATGTACACAGTTGGTCAGTCGTCATTTACAAAATATAATTTATACAAATAAAATAAAATACATAAAATGTATTACTGTAAATTGTTCTGGAAGTCGATGATACCCTTTTCAGGAGCTGTCTTTTCTTATCCAATAATGTTCAGAATTTATATTTTGTTAAATTATAGTTAAGCTACCCTGTGTTTCAGGCACTTATAAGGGCTTTTTGGATGATTATATTTCCTGTATTCCTTTTAACTTCAATATTTTTTTATATTATTAAGTGCAAAGAATTATTATTTTGAACCAGCGAAACAATGCCCAGACCATCAATCAATCTAGCCCCCTAAAATGACATGGCACTGTTCTGAAACACAGAAAACATGACGTTAGGTGTCATCTCAATAATTATAGCTACAGATATACGATCTGATATAAGGTCTGAAACAGGGAACTTGGTAGACTTAACCTGCTTGCGTATAGAGAACAGTGAGAGGAAAAGCCCCCCCCCCCTCCCCCCCCGCACAGTAGTCCAGGCTGTCTGTGAAGGATGTGAGAAACAGTTTCCTCGCAGGGAGGCCTGGGTCCTGCCAAACATGTTTTCAACAAATTTTTTTGGAGCAGGCATCTCCAGATGGTTGAATCCAGAGCAGCTCGTGGTAATGGTGGTTTTCACAACCCAGATCCATTTTCCTGGTCCCCAACTCTCCCCCCCCCCTTCCCCTCTCTGTTCTGTTTCCTCTTCTCATCCGATCAGGCCTCCCATGTTTACTTTCTGTAAAATGCAGAGAAAAAAGTCCTCATACGGATTAACTATCAGACACAATGGTTCAAACACCCAATGAACTAATGTCTCACCGGGAGCCCCTCTCTATTTACCTCTGTGTGGGTTTATTTTAGTGTCAGCCCCTATTAGCCGGCTACGGCATCTTTTGAAAATAATCCTTTTTTCTTTTCTTTTTTCTACAGGACAATCATGAGATCGGGGCCCCCGACTTTCGGGCGTAAGGGGCCCCTGTCCAAAATGGTGACCACCACGTCCCCGTGGAACCCGTTCCTGAGACCCAAGGCCCTGGTGGGAAACAAGTAAAAGAGACAAAGCGCATGAGAAAGTTTGAGCGAAAAAGTGTCAGCTCCTTTTTTTCTGCCACCCAATCTGTTTGTATGAATACATCTATAATGATGTGATATCGATGACTGATTCTGAGTGAGCCCGAGTATAATGAGATCCACCATTAGCATAATTTCCCTGATTTAGATGAGTGGTTTTCTAACTCTTGGCTGGTGAGCTCTTGCATTGTCCTCCATAAATGCTCTCTCTCTCTGTCTCCCTCTTCTATACGTCGCTCCCTCTGTACCGGGCGGGGGGGGAAGGCCGTGTGTGTGCATGCGTGCACATGCGTTGTGTGCGCGTGCATCACGTATCCGTTATTCTTTTTTTAAGAGCCACTCAGAGCAAAGGAAATTCTAAGTGTGCATTGATACAGGAACTTTATCACTGCCGTATTTACATTGTAAAGTGTATAGATTTTATAAACAGCTTAAGGTTTATCTTGAAAGGGAAAACATATTGCCCCAGTTGAATGAAGCTATGAACAAGGAAATAGTGTTTTGTTGCAATGTGGTTTGAGCAATTTCTTACACAGGAAATAGGGATGAGGTTTCCTGATCCATCGATAATTTGTAAATATTTACTCTAATTGTGGGTTTCTTTTCACCTTATGTTTACAGACTTTCAATGTCAAAATTATTGATGTATTTTTCTGGTATTCTATGCATTCATCACCAGATAGTATTCTGGTATTAAATAATGTTTTCTGAGTTGAAAAATGAAAAAATCACACACAATCATGATGACAATGGGCTGAGTGTGCACGTTTCATTAAAGGTGATGGATGAAAACGGTATTCAGTATCAACCCATGAAGTAACTCTTGATCTGGGATTAGGTGTGAAAGAACCAGAGTGTGTGCACAACCTGATCACAATCATACCACAGACTCTAAAATGAGAACCGAAGCACAACCTCACCTCTCTTAAGGTTTAATATAACTATTTTGCCACTACCTCCCTTGGTGCAACAATACATGGATCTGTTTTTAGTCCATTTTGTGACCATGGCTATTGAAACACATCTTTTTTTTCGTTCCTGTTTTCATAGTTAAGACATCATCAGAGAGAGAAAACAGGTTCCAAGATACTTTTCTATAGGGTTAGGATATAGTCACCCATTGCAGACACAAAGAATACTCTCCCTAGACTGCAGTAACAAATAAAAGTCTTCATTTCCTCAACGCAGGTCACATTATGATCTCCCGACGCGCTCGTATATTCTCGTCTCCTCTGTAAAAAAAAAAACACCCACCAGGGTCACAAACAGAATCATGATTGATTCTGCTGCTATCCACAAGGATCTCTCGCCTGCCTGGGCTTTCTACATTAATTTCTCCCTCCTCATCTTAATTTTTACTCATCGCCTCGCCGTAGAAAGGCTAAATGTCAAGCTTGCCTGAGTCCTTCCAGTGACACGTCTATTCCAGCAGATAATTACCATAAGGAAATTGATGCTTTAGTGTGCAGTGGGGGTGTGGGTGGCGGGGGGAGAGATGAGGGAGGATGGGGGAGAACGGGGAGGGGATTTAATTTACTCTGACATATCCCCCCCCCTCATCCGCATAATGCATTCCTAAAGAAAAGAGTTTTTCAGTTTTTCAATTGGCGTTTTAGATAAATTGGACTATTTAATGTGATTATCGGCGTTGAACGTCTCGACTTATTAAGGTGTTGAAACCAATTAAGGGTTACATGTTGTCCCCCCGCCCTACACCGTCCACCCTACCCCCCCCCCTCCCGCCCATCTCCTCATCTCTCCCCCATTTGCCTCCAAATGTGAAAACTGTGAATACTGCTTAAAGATCCATGAAATAAGAGGCAGACGGGGCCTTTTGTTCAGCAGCCGGATGGCTGACTGCGACGGCGCTGGCTGATGATGTTATGAGGCTCTCTCCAGGTAGCGGCATTAATTACAGCAAAACACATCGCCACGCGCCATAGCTGGTGGATTACCACAAAGGAACCGGGAGATAATGTTGGTGCCTATGCAGATGTAGGCCTCCGGCACGTGGGAACCCTGTGTGTTGGCCTGCACGGAGCCTGCATGTTGCGGAATTAAGGAAATGATACAGCTCTTATGCAGAGACCAGCATCCCCTCTATAGGGGGCGCTTTTAACGTCGTCCTGTGCTGATTTCACACCCATTGGCGTACACGTGGGTTGTGGGAGCTTAAGAACTCGCTCTGTGAGACGGTTGGATGTTCATGTCTCCATAAAGAGCAGAGAGTCCTGAACGTTGAAATGTGTTCACCTCGCCCATCTCTTCTCGAGGCTAACTGTTGGGCCCAGGGGCCCAGCTGCGCCGCTGGGATAGGGACGGTATCTTGTCGGGGAACCTGGAAGCCCCCCGCTCCCCCCAGCTTCAGTCCTCTGCTTGCAGCGATTGGCCGGCTCTGTGTGCATTGATAATGCTGAGTCACACCATGGCTACGGCGACAACATTCCCTCTGTGTCGCCCCCTACCCAAGAGACGGGGGGGGGGGGGGGGGGGGGGGGGGGGGGGGGGGTTAATACACGTCGTAATTTAGCGTTCCGGCGGTGCCCAGGACAGTCGGTTGGGCCGGCGGGCTTTGAGGAAGTCTGCACAAGGAGTTGTTGCTGTAATCCAAGATGGCCGTCATGACACAGCAGGGCCTTGCTAACGATCCTGACCAAAGTTCCCCCTTTTTCTCTCTCTCTTATCCCTCCACCAACTGCCCGAGCGCTGTGCGTCTGAGGAGATAAGGGGGGGGGGGGGGGGGGGGGGGCGGCCTCCAGTTAAAGGTGACTCAGCAGTGGTCCACAGCATGCAGTCTCTCCTGAGATAAGAGCGGCCGGGGGGGGCCTGCGGGGAGGAAGGGATCCTGGGAGCGTGTGGTGGTGGGGCCTGAGGGCTGTTTACACCTTGTTTTGTTAAGTGTTGAAATTTCATGGATGGTCTTTCCATTTAGAAATGTTCTTTATAAAGGTGGTCTTTCCGTTCAGAAATGTTCTTTATAAAGGAGTCTGTCCTCTTTTTTAATAGAAGCCACTTGTGTTCTCAGAGCGGTGTAACTTCTTCAAAATTTATATATTAAACTGTTGCATTTTATTTTAGGATTGTGGTTAGAATAACCTATCTAGGGACGGGTATTGCAAATTAGCATGAGCTCCAAATACATAATGTAATCCATCAGACAAACTGTATGGTGTGTCTGTATTTGTCCCTATTCAGTAACCCTAACTGACCAACTAATCAATTGGCCGTTGGTCATACACAGAATATGAAAAAATGCCAGCTCCACTTCCTAGAAATGGTATATATTGAAGAAGTGAGAGTGAAGATCAGATATTGAAGATGACAAATGATTTGCTTTAGAAAATAAGAAAACACGTAATTATTTATTTAGCGCTCCCATTAATATTTATCCACAGTTCATATTTCTAGATGATGTGAGATGGTATCAGGGCACTCGGCTCACAATGTGGCGTTCACTACTTACCGATGTGCACTTGATTGACTCGGAAAATTGGCAACACAGCCGAGAGCTGCGAGTCATTATTAAACAACTTAAAAAGAGCTCATATAGCAGTCTTAACACACACACCGCAGAAGGTTGCACTCGAATGCACAGCACACGTATGTGATGGATCTAGTACCAATGATGAGAGAGAGAGCGTGGACCAGGGAGCTGTAGCTGTACGCCCAAATCACATCTCCAAACGCATGTGTACCGTCAACTCTGAAACCCCTTTCAGTGTCTCCTGTTGGGTAATGGTTTAAAGATATCGCTATAATACTCAGCTGGCATTGTGTCCTGCTGGACACTTCTATTAAGGAAAACCAGGCCAGGTATAATGGGTAAATTGTTGAACAGACATGAATTTCCATGGTTGCGTTATTCCCCTTTATTCCCATGTAAATAGCATTTAATGCAGGGTCACACTGTTTCAAAAGGATACAGTAGGAGTAATACAATGTAATACAAATACCCCTAAAACAGGGTATACATCAGTTAAAGAAGAATGCAGTGTAATACGAGGGCACTTGTTGGCTTGTTAATCCAGCAACTAAATAGATAAAACATTGTGTGTGCACCCACACACCTACACACACACCCACATGCACACACATGTGCCACGCACACACACACACACACACACACACACACACACACACACACACACACACATGTGCACATATGCACATAAATAACCTCATTATATTGGAAAGAAAGCAGATGTTTAAAAAAAGCAGTGTTAATTTCATGGACTGTTTCAGCAGCGCACCAGAACAGGTGACAGACGGGGAGCTGCCCATATGCAAGTGAGGAGTCCCCTTCGTCCCCCTCTGTATACGAAATAAATAAATAAACAATGAATGGTCCACTCTCCCGCTCGCCTCATCCCATCTCATGCATGGCTGCCAGTAATGGTCTACTGGGTGTCAGCTCTTATTGGCACGATACAAAGCAAGTGCCAAGTGCCAGCGCCAAGGCTCCCCCAGCAAACTCGGCCTCTGGATAAAAGCAAGCAAAATGCCTCAGTCGCACACACAGACACAGACATGCTGGGCTGGAACGAGGAAGTGCAGTGGAGAGGGGAGGGACCGAGGGCAGAGTTCCATGGGGCTGCCGCGGCGCTGCGAACTTCTGCACATGGAGCCGGGGAGAGCTGGAAGAACTTCATATTGCAAACTCAAGGAATAGCAGGTACAGTGAGCCCTCGTCTTGCTTCTCGCCGAAAGGGAAACATTTTGAATATGTGTATGAAGTTGTGTGTCTTCGCCCCGCGCCGTTGTGCGTGGAGAGCAGGGAGCACCTGGGAAACGCTGTCCTTAGTTTCAGCGCAGGTGCGCCCCAGCATCTATTCCTGTCTGGCGCGTCTAACTGCCAGCCGGTATAACGGAATTCACAAGTTGAGATAAGTGTTGAGATATAAATTATTTGCCTAATTGTATTATTTAGGGCCATAAAATGTAAAATCTTTGGAAAACTCATTGTTCCCGATTTCCCATTCCTACTTTTGGAAATGTTGGGATTTATCTTTCACTACTGTAACATTTTCATTACTCAAGGGATTATCAAATCAATTTAAGGGAGAGTTTTACGTTTATGTTATTGTTTATCTGCCTATTTCTGTACTTTTTCAGTACATCGCGCTATGACACCTGTTGCGACGATTTCCGCACTTTGGTGCTGACTGAAAAGTCAAATAACTATATATATATATAAAAAAACAAGAACAGTTATAAACTTCATATTCAAATATAAACTTAGTAGAACGACTATTAACAGTTTGGTGGTTTAGCCTACTTGTAGCCTACGTCCTGTTTTAAATTAAGAGGAAATACCCGCTCAAAAGCAAGCAAAACAAATGATTTGACATCTTTCTCAACGTCTTTAACGTGAGAATCATCGATTATATTTCCCCGCTTCTTCTCCGTAAACATTGACATCCAAGTGGAGAGAAGGACAGCAACGGAGCTAACGAAAGCTCAAATGAAACCGTAAAGGACATGAGACTCCAGAACTTTCTACACAACCGATACGAGAGCTGGTCAGAAAATACCCATGAGTCAGATGAGTCAATTCTTGTCAATACTGAACGTCTTTAAGGAAGACGTTTAAAGAAAAGTTTTTTTTTTTACCTTCACCCCGTGAAACGTTTTGGTCTGTTTTCAAAACACTTTTTTATTCCATATGCCTATTTGATATTATAGCAATTCAGATGTTTATAAAGTTATTATAATCTTAATGTACTGTCATAAATGTAGGCCTATAGGTCTATTTTTATAGGATAACATTTTTTATTTTGCTTTAATCGATATGCATGTGCAGCCTTTAGCCTTTAGATGTCATTTTATTTAAATATAACTGACTTTATTCATAGCATATCAGTGAACTTTAAATTAGATCAAATGTATAGCCTATGTGGAAATCAAATAGGCTATAAGTAATCCTATGTATTCCACACTTCATTACAAAATGACCCTAAATCTACCCTATAAAAGCAATAAAAACAATAGATTACAGCATCGGAATGAGGAAAATGGCGCAAAGATGTGCGCAGATACCTCAGCTTCCTCGTCGCAAGAAAAGCAGGGAGGAAGAGGGGCCCCGGCGGTTATTAAAATGATCATGCAAATGAGGAAAACATCTTTTCACCCCTTAAAATGTTCAAGTGTCACCCTACCCACTCCTACGACATACGACTCTATTGATCTGCCACTTATTCCTGTAGAGCACCTGCATTACTGATGAGAACCTCTATATATTTACCCCATATTTGAATGAAAGGTGATCGGGCATCAAATCACATGGCAATGTGATTATGTTATTCCATTGTCATATTGGCATGGAATATTTTTATTATATATTTTTTATTTCAAATACTTAAATACTAAAATAATAATTTCATACTTGTAATTTGGGGCTTGAATTGGTCAACTTTCCTGTTGTATTTTCTGTACTACTACTACTACTACTATATGTTGTATTATCAACTTTGTAATCATCTGAAATCTGCTGTGAAATAGATCATAAACCTAAATGATTCAGCATTATATTATTAGTCGTTTGGAGCAGCCGCATATATTCTTGTCAGTTCTGATGTTCTGTATAGAAGATACAGAAGATGATCCACTAAGACGTATAAATATATTGGCTACTAGAGGCATTTATTTGTCCCTTACAGCTTGTGCACATATTGTGAACAATTAAAAAACTGCCAGAGAAGTTAAAATCTAAATAGTTTTTTATTGTATAATCTTATTTCATTTTATTAATGAACTACATTGCAGCAACAGACAACTAAACCACCCTAAATGAATGCACGTGAAAAGTTCTTATCAGAAATACAGAAGGCCTTGTTTTAGAGTTCCTTATATCTTCCAATTACATACACACACACACACACACACACACACACACACACACACACACACACACACACACACCCACACACACACACACACACACACACACATACACACACACGCGCACTTACACACAGAAACATACAAACACACACATACACGCACAAACCCACACACATACACATACATGCTCACTTACACACAGACACACATACACACACTCACACATACTGACAAGTTGGAGTGCTGCTGATTCATAGCATGGGGACCATATTTGCTGGTGTGGTCCCCATAGTCTCTTTTCAACCGTTTGACTGTGTGTGATCTCCACCCTGCAGGTCTGGCCTGATTTTCAGCAGACCTCCCCACCCCCTACCCCAGACCCCTACCCCACCAACACACACACAAACATGCTTGCACACACACACACACACACACACACACACACGCACACACACACACACACACACACACACACACACACAACTACCACCTCTGCCTGACATTGAAAAGCATGCACATAGAGACACACACACAAACACACCAAAAACATGCACACCACATTTTCTGAACCCACAAGCCTCTTCCTGCCTCTCCTCGCTTGTTCAACTAAGACCAAAACCTTTCCAGTTCTACATCGAAAGCTTCTAACCTTTATTTTCTCTATATGCTCCCAGTGCATGACCTCAGAGATATTCAGGCGCAGCCCCGACACCATCTACTGAAACCACCGGCTTCAACTGAACACCAGACACTCTGAAAGGTGTTTGTGTGGTGCAGTGTCAATAATAAAAAAAAAAGAAAAAGAGTTATAATCTGTGGACACACATGTGTTTTTCTCAAATGTAATTATTAATCTCACCAGTGCAGAATAGGCAAAAAAAATAATAATATGAAATACTAATGTAAACTTGGAAACTTGAACTTGGAAAAAAAACAAATATTGTGCTGGCTGTTGTCGGAACAAACAATTGCATCAGGGGCTCCACGACACGGTTTCCTCTTTCCACATGCCCACGCACACACACACACACACACACACACACACACACACACACACACACACACAGCCTGCGGTCGATTATAGGAATATTTGCATCGGAGCCCACCGACCCCGCCAACGTGTCCATGTTTCCTCTCTTATCTGCCATCTGCCTACGTTTAAACCGATACCAAAGTCAGACGAGAGATCACGCAGCTCCCACACGCCCAGCCTCACCCCACCTCCAGACTCCTCCAGATGCCCGAGACGCCAGGGTCCCTCGGACCGTCCCCGTCGCACGCGAGGCGGGCCCACGGGCCCACGGGCCTGACGAATCATGTGCACCGTTGACCCTTTATCCACCCCTACCACCACCCCCCCCCCCCCCCCCCCTTCACAGGCGTGTGTCCGCGGAAGGAGGTGGGGTGGTAGACAGCGGCCTCATGACTTATGTCGCCGGTCCGTTGTGCGTTGCGAAAGAGCCACGCAACCCCCCCCCCCCCCCCCCCTCCCGCTCTCCCTCAACGCTTCCCTAGTGTTTGTTCCAAGTGTGTGGAGCCATCTGTCTGTCAAACAGGAAGAGCTAGGGTTCCCCCCATGGGCTTGTCTCGCTATTTTGGGGCACCCCCGCGTCTCCCTGCGTGGCTCCTGCTGCTGCTGCTGCTGTGGCTTGGACCGGGCTACGGCCCCGCCAGGGGTTTTCTTGAAGTGGCAGAGCCGAGGGCCCGGGCTGCTGGGGCCCCATCTGCTGCAGGCATCGGGGGCCATTCATAATTAATACGGCCGCGTGCACTTGTGACTCCTCACATATGCAGGTTCTGGCCGGAGTGAGGGCTCTGTGTGAGCACGCTCGCCTTGTGTGTGTGTGTGTGTTTTTTCTTTTTTAAGATAACAAACCCCTCTCCTTTGGCCTGCTCTTTTTTTTCTTGGGTCTCTCTGTACTTTCACTTTTTGTTCACTTTTTGTCTCTTTTTCTGTCTCTGTACTCGTCTGTCTGTACTCGTCTATCTCTGTCTTTCGGTCTCTCTGCCCTTGTCTGTCTTTCTGTCTCTCTGTACTTCCATCTGTCTTTCTGTCTCTCTGCCCTCGTCTGTGTCCGTCTCTCTGTTCTCATCTGTCTGTCTTTCATTCTCTGTGTACTCATCTGTCTGTCCTTCTGTCTCTCTGTACTCATCTTTGTCCTGTCTGTCTCTGGCCCCCTTCCTGCTGTCCTTGTACCACCTTCAGTTTCACACATTACACCCTCCGTTCCCAATCTACAGCAATATTTATTTTCACCCTTTCACTCTCTCTCTCTCTCTCTCTCTCTCTCTCTCTCTCTCTCTCACACCCACTCTCCATCTCTTTTTTTTCCCTCTTGCTGTCTCTGTCTTTGTCTGTGATTGCAGCTCGGTGCGGCGCGGCGTGTGTGCCCTGGGCCCAGCGATGCGTGCGGTGTAAATTAGAGCGAACACGAGCG
Source organism: Micromesistius poutassou (assembly GCF_964030765.1). NCBI lineage: Eukaryota > Metazoa > Chordata > Actinopteri > Gadiformes > Gadidae > Micromesistius > Micromesistius poutassou. Next base: position 5,167,356 of record NC_140277.1, read on the forward strand.
CGGATCAGCCGGTCGCCACCGCACGCTCAGCCTTGCCGCTGACCCCGGGGGCCGCCTCATTTTCTGCTTAATTTTGCGGCAGTCAGTTTGCATTTTTGGATGATTATGTGGCAGGAAATTAACAATAAATAACAAATGTGGACTGAAAGCCTCCCCCCCACCCGCTCCTTTCCCTGCCGTAACGCCCTCCCCCTCCACCCCTCCCCCCCGGCCCCAGCCCCAGCCGGGCCCCCCCACCAGCCCCAGCTCGGCTGCCCCCTCCCAGGAGCCGAGGCGCGGGCCTCTGTCACACTCCTAATGAAAGTGTCTGTGATTGTAATGTAATAGGGGCGTGCGCGGCGGCGGCGGTGGCTGCGCTGACAGGAGTGATCTGGTTGGGGGTGACGGTGTAGGAGCTTCACGGAGAGAGGGTTCACCTCTTTGCCCCCTCCGCCACCACCACCCCCACCAAACCCCTGCACCCTGTTATTTCTCTAATGCTGTTTCCATCGCGCACTCTTGATTGAAAAACTCACACAGCCATCTCAATCCCTCTCTCTTTCTCTCCATCTCTCTCTCTCCCCCGCTAGAGTACCTCCACCGAATGGAGACAGAGGAGGCCCAGGACATGTCCCACATGCCAGGTAGGGCAGGTTTGGGTGGGGCAGTGTGGGATCATATAGTAGCAGTCGTGGTAGTAGTACTTGTAGTAGTAATGCAATCGGCCTGAAAAACAAATACACAAATACGGTCATTGTGTCCACTGTCTTGAAACGGAACACTTTGGTGAGTAACGGTTGTTTCCGTGGTGCTCCCCCCTCCCCCCGACTTCCTCCCCTCCTGCCCCCCCCCCACCTTCTCCTCTCAGGCAGGGACAGTCCACCCATCAACGACGTGTCTGAGGAGACGGACGAGCCCATGGCGGTCCCTGAGGACCTGTCGGCCAGCTCGGGCCTCCAGCACCAGAACAACAGGGGGGAGAAAGGTATGGAGCCATTCCCTCGCTTTCTTTACCCCGATCCTAGCCCTAACTCCAGCCCCAGCCCGAACCCCAAACCCTACCCCCACTCTTCCCCCACTCCTTGTTCACCTACAAAAATGCAGAACTGTATTTCTTTTTTTTTTTGGGGGGGGGGGGGGGGGGAGAATAAATAGGAGGTACACATTTTAATTAATACTTTTTTATTGAATTAAAAATGTATAGAACATAATAATTATTTTTATATTCTGGAATTAACTGACAGAACTCAAAACTCAATATTTGATTTAACTTTATAATGGAATTTTAAGATCACCTATTTGAAAGTGTGCAAAAACATAAACACACTAATAACTGAAAAAAACTGAAAAAAATAAAATATCAGAAAGAGTAAACGGGTAATTAGGGGCAATGTCAATATCAAAAGCACTAAACCCTAACTGCTGTAATATCTTTAATTCCTGTAACATCCAGTGGGAGAGTTATTAACCTCCGCAAATCCTTAAGAAAAATTAACTCACATCTCCATGGAGTTGCATTTAGGTCACTGGCAAATAAAAATATACAAATAAATAAATATTTATGGCATGTGAAAGAGAATCTTAAGGAATAGCTAATGTGGCCTTGATTTGAATATGCAAACATTAAGCCAGGGAATATCATGGCACCAATGTCATAAAGGACAGAGATGAGGGGAATCGCATCTGTAGCATCTCAGCTCTCCGGACATGGTCTTCTGGCTGACAAACCAGGAAGTGTTTCAGATGAAGAAAGTGTTTCAGATTACTTAAAGGGAAAACATCCTCATTGGTAAGTGCTGGTGTCACAGCACAAACTTAATAGAGCTGATTGGTTGGAGTACAGAGGGATACATGTTTTTTATGTAAAATCTTCTTGAAATATATTTTAATATTTTTGTGTTATAATATGATATTTAAAATGATATTCCAAAGCTGTGTTTTTGATAATGTAGTTTAATAAATAGGATCATTGTGATTATAAAACAGCAGCCGAAATTAAAGAAATAGAAAGCAAGTCGTCAGTGTTTTTCCACTTCAGTAACGGCAGAGATAAATGCAGCATGCAAGGTAACACACAGTGTCACAAAATAAGATGTCAGAGGAAACTGAAATAGGATGTGTAAGAGTTTCCTAAGAAGATGCTGCCATCAGACAACATTTCAACACTCATGGAGATAAAGAGTTCAGGAACACAGAGCCATGTCGAGAGATCAGCCAGCATCCCACCACATAGGTCACACACCTGCCTGCATGCACACATACATACATACACACACACACACACACACACACACACACACACACACACACACACACAAGCTTGCACACGCGCAAACGACACACACACACACACACTCTTGCATGCAAACACGTACACGCGTACACAGACAAACACGCACAATTAAAAACACACTCACACAAACACACACATGCATGCACACATACATGCACACTAATGCACAATTGGACACACCCACACACAAAAGATGCACACTCACACACACACACACACACACACACACACACACACACACACACACACACACACACACACACACACACATGCTTACTCATGCTTACTCATTCCAAAATGAACATATTGATGCATCCCTGCTCACTTTCATTGTGACAGAAAGGTAAACGGGAACTTTGTACTCAGCCCAGTAAAGATTTTCTATAATCAGGATCTTCAAAAGTGACAAATAGAAAAGGTGTCAGATCAAGGTTTTAAATATATATATTTATTATATTTCTTCTTCATTCTTTGTGGATTATCTTTACGTGCAATGGCATATTACATTTACCTTCTAGAACTTTCTCGAACTTACGTAGTTGTCTGTGTATGAGCTTCCTGAGCGACCCAAGCAGAGCATAAAAGCGCTCAAATTCTATTGGCTAGTGAAAAGCATGCAACTAAAAATAACTTAATACGAGATGCTAGTGATCATTTTGGAGACGCTTAGCTTATCAGCCAAAAAGTTCCCAAAAACAGAATACTTGAAAAGGAAACCAAAAAAGAGACTGAGAAGCAAGGGAGCAGCCAGCTCGGTTGAGTGTGTCGAAGGCCTGGTGGTTTAACACGTGTGGTTCCACTACCTTGCGCACTGGGCTATTTTCAGGCAGCGAGAGCAGCGCAGAGCCCTCGCACACAGGAACCTCCGGTGGGTTCCTTTTAATGCCACACCGCTACATGCAAGAGCTCTCAAACACCTTCTTTCCCTCTATCTTCCTGAGAACTCAATTTTTACCTATTGTATAGGATTTTCTTTATAAGATTTCACTCATTTTTATATCAATATTTGTTCTTTTATTTAGACTAGTTTTGATTTAGTGTTTTTTAGTGAGTTAATATTATTTTATGACTCTCTATTTTGAGGATTTAAGTTTAAAGGTCATCAAGAGACGCCTCTATTGTTGTTAGCCTTTTGGGTTGTGTTAAGAGTGTTGCTCCAAAAATGAGTAAATCAGGATGTGTAACCAACACATGAAATGAGGTAAAAGCTCTTCTTCCTATTCCCAATTTAGTCTCAACTTCCCCATATCCCTGAGAATCTGCAGCCCAGCAGTCATAGTTCCCTATGCCTTTATGTGCTTCTGGCCTAGTCTTTCCTATACAGTCTGGTATGTCGCAGCACTATCCTTCTCCAGTTGGACATTTATAAACTAGACATATTTTATTTTGAAGTTAGTTCATAAATATGAATATATTAAATTTAAGGCAATCTTTTTCAATTTTTTCAATTATTGATCGCATCAGTTTTCCTTCACCAGTATTTTAGTGAATCTATCATACTAGCCTTCCTTATGCAATGAATGATGGTAACAGAGACTGAAAAACCTGGTCAGCTATGTTTAATTTGGCCCATAGATCTCTAAATTCATAGAACTTCCATGCAACAATTTCCAAGCAACAATTTCCAAGAAGCTAGCTGGAAAGGTACTGAAAGGACAGCGTGTGTCTCTAGGAATTTGTTATAGGTGAGATTATTTCAATCGAAAAAGTATTGAAGGGAGTACTTGGAAGAATAAATCAAACGGTATAACGTTAACGTTAATAAAAGCGATTTTGAATGATTCCAAGAACAGTTTATTAACTGCTCTGTGAATTTGAAAGCTAAGCAGTTCATTTGAATCCCAATTTTCACAACCATGTATCCCTCCCTTGCTCGGGTGAATCATGTGTCAGTTCAGTGAAAACAAGCCTCCTAACAAAAGTGATTTGCGTTTAGTTACAGGCTGTTTTACAATTCCTCGTCTGCGCTTCCCTTTCTGTCACTTCTCCATAATTCTTGGTATTTCAGTTACACCGGCCCCGTTTCTGAAGCTTCCCCTTTTCCCCATAGATTCCTATAATTCACGTTTGCCTCTTCTTCCTCTTGCCTTGTACAAACAAGAGTGTATGTGAGGAAATCAGGCAGCCACTGTGACATGCAAAACCACAGGCCTGCAGATATGGGACTTGCAAGATTGTGTGTTGTGTCAAAGTTTTGCCACAGCAACAGCAGGCAGGGAAAGAGAAACCTGACAACTTGACACACAGGACACTTCCCTATTCGGACAACTGGGAACAAAGCATCCACAGTGGTCGTTCATTTGTGTGCAGAACAAGGTCTGATACACAACATAGGTTTTTTTGACCCTGTGATATGACTTCTCAACCGTGTTAAAGTGTGGCCCTACATGTATGTTTGTACGTGACTGCACTTTTGTGTGCATTTGAGAGATGTGTAGATAGAGCTAGGGAGGAGGGAGGAGGGAGGAAGAGGGAGACGGAGAGAGTGAGAGAGAGAGAGAGAGAGAGAGAGAGAGAGAGAGAGAGAGAGAGAGAGATGATGAAATTGAATTCATTACACCCCTTTGGTCTTCTCTCCACCCTGGTTTCCCCAGTAACACGGTTTCCTGTCTCAGTGTTTCCTGTTTATCTCGCTGTTGGTTGTTTTACAAAAGACTCCGCGGTGTCAGATGGAGACACAAAGTGCGTTCCTTCATTCCCTCACTGACATGTGTAAAACCTCAATGTACGTCGTTCGTAGCCGGTATACATGTACATATTTAAAGATGACAGGTGCACATTTAATATTTTAGTAACATCGTCATCTAATTTTCAGTTTATTGAAAACGAATTGACATGCAATGAGTAGTTATCTTGAATCAAAATCTTTTAGAATTTAACCTAAACGGAAAGGTTCTTGTGATGCAGTTACCGTCCGCACTGGCAGCCAATAACGGTTCAATGCGCCAGATCATCTGTGTTTTGTCACGTTTGCACAAACCCATATTAGAAAGCATATGAGTAAAGTAGGCCATGCCATTTCACCTTATCTTCAAATTCACCCTATGTAGTTATTGCAACCTGGGCTGGGCCGACCTCAGAGAGCCTTTGTTCTTGTTGTCTGTGTGTAGTACTTTTATAAGATGTCAAATGCAAAAGAACCACGCTGGGATTCTAAAACGTGGCCCCTCCCCTTGCCCTCTTTTCCAGCCTGTAACATTAAAGTTGAGGCGCGCAGTGACGAGGAGAACGGGCTCGCCTGTGACATCAATGGCGAGGAGGAGTGTGCGGAAGACTTGCGCGTGCTCGGGGCCTCAGGGGTGAACGGCTCCCAGGCGGGCCCCGACTCCAAGGGCTACTCCTCGGCCGGGGGCATCCGCCTGCCCAACGGGAAGCTCAAGTGTGATATCTGTGGGATAGTTTGCATTGGCCCCAATGTGCTGATGGTGCACAAGCGCAGCCACACTGGTAAGCACCTGTGATACTTACCCGCCCCCGCACCTCCCCATACCTGCTGCTGTGCTCTCCGTTTGGCCCGCGGAGTGCCAGGGTCTCGGTGGGGAAAACACACGCACCTTATGTGGAGGTCCATTGGCGACTGTCACAATGGCTTCAAATGATCGAATATTGGCCTTGTCAGAATTATTATCATGGGATACATGCAAGGTAATGAGGATGGATTGACACAGATTGTGAGCAAGCCCCCTGAGGTAACTATTTGAGATAGACAGTTCCTTCTTGCTATTCAACCCCATGATTGACTTAGATCCCATAAGTATGCTGTACATCTGGTGTTGAGTTGCAGCGTCATTAGTTATCAATGTGATTATCTGTACATGGATGCCTCTTAAGAGTGGGTAATAGACTCTGACATTATCATTAGCCCCTGTTAGTTTTAGTCTTTATCTAAATCATTTGAGAACTCCTTAATGGCAACCAATAGTATTTTATGGGGTTGACAGATTATTTAAATGCAAGAAACGTTTTGTCAATCGTCTGCCACATTTAAATGGAATCTCTCCGGGAGGAGAAAATGATATGACTTTAAAAGTTTTTTAAATTCAAAATTCATATCCCATCGTAATAAACCAAAACCAGTGGCGAGGAACCATTTTCAAAAAGGCACTTAACTGCCAAGCTTTTAAAAACTAATGAAACCCAAAATAGAAGAAAGGAACACTCGACATATGCAAATGCAGAGGAACTTACAATAAAAGATATAATGAAGTGTCTCCATTTTAAATAGAAAATACTCTCCGGTGGGTTCTTTGCTCCTGAAATGCATTTTTAATGAGTTCCCTTTTTTCTATAGATTTTTGCTGCTTCACTGGTGACTCTTATTTTATGCGGCGGGGCTGGGTGGAGGGGGGGGAGGCGTATTAAAACGTCCTCACAGAATGCCACAACACGGCGGTGGCTGGATATTGGTTTATTCCAAACGCGCTGATCAGGAAGACTGGCTCTCAACACAAAGTGTTTCCTTTTTCGCTTTATTCAAATGAGGCAGAATTTGCATTGTGATGTGGCGTTCTTATTTTAGCGATGAAGAAGAGCGGGAAAAAAATGAGATTTTCAGATCAAATTGACCCAGGCAATGGTGCGTCACGGTAGTGGCAGGCCTAGTCTGAGAGACGGCTGTTGTTCGATCAGAGTGCGGGAACTCAGCGGGGCAAAGCAGGGGCTGTGCTGTGGTGGGGGGGCGGTGGTGGGGGGCTGATCAGGCTGGGTGGTGGTGGTGGTGCTGGTGGTGATATGTGGGGGGATGGAGTATGTGAAACCCCTTCCAGACAGTGCTGTCTGTTTGTTTTTGTGTGACTTGATCTTGAACCATCCTTCTGTATTCAAGTTGATTGATGAGACTTCTTGACCTCCTTGGCCTCGCAAGAGTTCAACTTTAAAAGATAGTTCTGTCTAGGATCTTAAATCGGAAGATCTTACTTATGGTGTCGACACTACGATTATTGCATCTTTATCGCACCTTTACTGAGTGGATGGTGGATTCTCCCGAGGATATCATATTCTGAAAAATAAATCAGAAAAAAACACTTTAGTTAAACACATATGTACATCGATCCCATTGCAGCCTCAAGCCATGCCATTACAGTTTCAGTTTTCTGTCGTAGATAAAATCGCATTTCTTAACCCTCATCAATAACTAGATTATTGATTTCAAATGTACCATTCAGAACAATTGATGACTGCTGATAGCATGTGTATGATATTTACTTATCTTTAAATGTACAATAAGCAGTTCTACAAATAACTATTTAGGCTTGTGCATCAGAATGCATCTTGGGATTTTTTGTTGGCTAAATCCGCCATATTGAGAGGACTCAAAAGAGTTTTAGTACTGAACTGTACTAGGTGACTTTGTGTCCCATGCTCCTACACTTACAAAATGGAGGCGATTATTTCATGTTATTTATGTACAAGCCCTTTAAGTGTGTGTCTTGTGTGTGTGTGTGTGTGTGTGTGTGTGTGCTGCCCCCAGGAGAGCGTCCGTTCCAGTGTAACCAGTGCGGTGCGTCGTTCACCCAGAAAGGCAACCTGCTGCGTCACATCAAGCTGCACTCGGGGGAGAAGCCCTTCAAGTGTCACCTGTGTAACTACGCCTGCCGCCGGCGGGACGCCCTCACCGGACACCTCCGCACCCACTCTGGTGAGGCACACACACACACACACACACACACACACACACACACATACACACACACACACAGAAGCACAGATACACACACACACACACACACACACACACACACACAGAAGCAAAGATACACACACAGAAGCACATATAAACACACGCATACACACATACACACACACACACACACACACACACACACAGAAGCACAGATACACACACACACACACACACAGGCACATATAAACACAAGCATACTGACTAGTGATCGACCGATATATCAGCCGATATTTGCGTGTTTTATCGGCATCTGCCAATTTTTTCCGCAGATCTTTAATTAAAAAATAAATATTGAACAGACAGTTCAATAAATGTTCCTTTTTTTAATTTTTACAAGGACTTGTAACATGTGTTATCATCATTGTGTAATTTTATGATGTAAATTGAGGGAGCAAACGCAGTATCGGCTCCAAATATCGGCTCAAAAAAAACGGTATCGGCGTATCAGTTATCAGCTAAGGCTGATGGAAAAAAAACAGTATCAGTATCGGCACTAAAAAATCCATATCGGTCGATCTCTAATTACTGACACACACACACACACAAACACACACATAGATCCCCACACATAGATCCCCCCCCCCACACACACACACACACACACACACACACACACACACACAAATATATATACACGCAGATAAACACACAAATATACACAAATACATACACGCACACACACACACACACACACACACACACAACAAACACATACAAAAACACACAGCCACACACAAATATATACACACATGTACACACACACGTAAACACAAACACACATGCCAACAGTTCACAGATACACAAACACATACACACACACACACTCATAATTAAATAAAAATAATAATATAAAATAACATTGCAATTTGAAAACTCTACAACCACATACGGCTTCAGTGAGATTTCCTTATTTTGCCCCAGTGTAAAAAAAAGGGAAGTATCATTGTTTAAATGTGGCATCTGTGTTTGTTCTCACCCATCTTGAACCAGATGACACACAGCCACAATCTTATTGAAGCGAGATCCCCCCAGTTACATATTTCATTTCTTAATGTTATCCCTGAGTCCCCGTGTATAATTACCACTGCACAGGCACTGGGCGTATTATCAAAAAACACAAAAGTTTAACATTGCACAAAAATAAGCTTTCCTGGTTTACCAAAGATGCCATTCCTGTGTTTACTGATAGAGCAACGTTTGGTTGCTTTTGTCCTTGTTTTAACGCCGTAGTCGGAAAGCCCCACAAGTGTGCGTACTGTGGGCGGAGCTACAAGCAGCGCAGCTCTCTTGAGGAGCACAAGGAGCGATGTCATCACTACTTGCAGTGCATGGGCCTCCAGAACAGCATCTACACAGGTCCGTGTCCCCTCCCTGCCCTCCCCTTCCAGGCCTCCCTCAGCCCACCACCACTAAGCCAGCCACAGGCGACCTACTTCGCCCCCTGAGCACATGCTCTCACTATGCAGGTCACCACATCCATAGTGTCGCAACGACTGTTGAGACTGTTAAGTGACAATTTAGCAGGTCAGACCGAATTCGAGTAAAAGGACTTCTCTTTCCCTCTTATTTATTGTTTAATTGAAAGGTCACCCCAGTAGCGGCCTGCATTTTGTTCATGAAAAGAGAGGCTGCTAAATGTATAAATATATGAATAGATATTGCTTTGAGGTACAACAATTGAAACCTATCCCTTTTAGCAACATATTTTGAGTCTAAAGACAGTCTAAAGTCAGTAAACATTTCCATCTACAGTAGAAATGAGCCAAATGCTTCATATGTCTGAATCATTGTGCTCTGAGGGACTGATTTATTATTTTTGAAAAGGGTCAGATGTAATACACTTTTTGCCTCTAAAAACTCTAAAAATCATATTTTCTGTTTTGCTTTCCAGTAGTAAAGGAAGAAAGCAACCAGAATGAGCAGAGGGAAGACTTAAGCCAAACCGGATCTGAGAGAGCTCTGGTGCTAGACAGACTAGCTAATAATGTAGCTAAACGTAAGAGCACTATGCCTCAAAGGTTTATGGGTAAGGGCTGGAGTCTGCTTTTTTTGTATACAAACTAAATCTGTGCATTTTTACAAAAGAAAACCTGCTTAATTTAACATTTAGCTGGTCGAGCTATGAAATAATGTTTAAAATATTTTGCATTTTTAGAAGAGCATTACAATTTGCCATTTGCTCACTTTGTGGAATGCATGCTACGTACTCTGTAGTCTATATAAATAATTCCTAATAACCATTGTGCCATTAATAATTTCACGTATTGCATGTAAAAAAAGGAATTCTAAAAAACAAAAGCACTATGATGATTACACTAGTTGCTGTGTTACCAAGTTTGAATTGGACACAATTGGACACGAGGCTTTAGAAGTCTTCAATGCTTTTAACTATAACAACATTTCAGTTACTACCTCAACACGTGTAACACCCTAGAAAGATAGCCATCTCCAAAGCCTCAGGAATAAGTGTGAACTCTGTCTAGCACTGTGGCCCCACCCTCCTAACCCCTTCCCTCTGCTCCCCCCCCCCCTCAGGTGAGAAGCGTCTGTCGGAGCTGTCCTTCGAGGGCGGGGCTGTGGAGATGATCCAGCCCCACGTCATGGACCAGGCCATCAACAGCGCCATCAGCTACCTGGGGGCGGAGTCGCTGCGGCCGCTGGTGCAGACCTCCCCGGCCTCCTCCTCCGGGGGGGTCGGCGACGTGGCGCTGACCTCCATGTACGCCTCGCTGCATGGCAAGCTCCCCCAGCCGCCGCAGCCCGATGGCGGCGGCGGCGGCGGCCACGCGGGCAACGGCCTGTCGTCCAAAGACAGCGCCGCCGAGAACCTGCTGCTGCTCTCCAAGTCCAAGTCGTCCAGCGAGAAGGACGGCTCGGGCAGCCCCAGCGGCCAGGACTCCACCGACTCGGAGAGCAACAACGAGGAGCAGCGCTCCACCGCCCACAGCGGCGGCGGCGGAGGAGGCGGAGCCGGGGGCGGCGCGGGGGCGGGGCCGGGGCTCATCTACCTGGCCAACCACATGGGGTCGGGGGGTCTGCGCAACGGCGTGCTGCCCCTGGTGAAGGAGGAGCAGCAGAGGCAGCTGGCGGAGGCCATCCGGGCCAGCATGGAGCTGGCCTCGGAGGGCTTCAAGGTGGTGTCGGGCGACGGGGAGCAGGTGAGGGCGTACCGCTGCCAGCACTGCCGCGTGCTCTTCCTGGACCACGTCATGTACACCATCCACATGGGCTGCCACGGCTTCAGGGACCCCTTCGAGTGCAACCTGTGCGGCCACCGCAGCCAGGACCGCTATGAGTTCTCCTCCCATATGACCCGAGGGGAGCACCGCTACTGAGGGCCCTCGGTCCGTGGGGGGGGGGGGCCGTCCGCCAAGCAGACGAAATGTTTCATGTACATATAAGGAACGCTTGACCGATATTCACACACACACACACACACACACACACACACACACACACACACACACACACACACACACACACACACACACACACACACACACACACACAAATACACACACACACCCTTGCTCTCTGTTGCGTGCATACTCACTCATGCATTCAAACACACACACATACACACACACACACACACACACACACAAAGTTATTTAAAGACGTCATTGTAAAATACACTGTTATAGTTTTTATACCGAAAATGCATGTTTGTAGAATACCAAAAATGCAAATTGAACAGAGTAATGCTTTTTTTATATTGAGTTTCAGTGCCATGGAAAATGTGTGTGTCAATGTGCTGTTATTATAGCCTGTTAAAGTTCAACATTGCTATTTGGCATCATTGTGCTGTATTTAGGTGTGAGGTTGTTTATCTATTCATGGCAGCTGTATCATGTCTTCCTATTGATCTTTTTATATAAATATAAAATATCATAAAATATAAAAATATGATGATGCATAGGGATCCGAATAAATAATTCATTTTATATTGAAAGGATATTTAAAAAAATGACCTCTGCGTACTACCCCTTACTGTATTCAATATACACATATTATACTTTTTTTTTGTATTAAACATCTTGGTTTTATTGCCTTTCTTGTTGTTTAGGTCACAGTATGTTTTTGTATTTATTTGCGTTTATTTAGTTCTTCTAGAATAGTTATATTGACTGCATAATTCCTGTCCGACTGTATAACATGACATGAAGCTTAAAAACTGACTGCTGCTGGAATCCTTTCCTCCCTAAGTTCAAAGGTCACCTGGTTTCCGTGTTGTGTCTGCTGAGTGACATGTGTCTATTTGTCAATAAACAGTAGTGATAAAAGGTAATTTCATGCTTGCGAAATATAAATAAAATTGTATTTTACATAAGTGACTTATAGACAGTGTGTTTATTTTCTTTTTCAGTTTCATTATTATCATTCTCCTACTAAATTACATAAAGATTAAAATTAACTTTTGTACGTACAGTATACATTTTCAATATTTACACATAAACTATGTATCGTCTTCTCAGTTTTGCTGTTTGCAATTTGCAATGTAAATAAACAGCACATGTTAGTCCCCCGGGCCCCTCCGCTATGGAAGTAACTGCATTATGTACTGCATTAGTGCGTTTTACTATAATTAGTATTTACACTCTATAAATTATAGACTATATATATGCGTGTCCTCTCTGAAGGTAATGTAGGCCTACGACGGCCGTGGACGGAACTGCTTTTCCAGACTGGTTCATCACGACGTCCCATCACGATGGCCATTTTGCACGGGAGCATTGGAATACCATCTATTGTAGGCCTATTGGTAATTAAGCTTTTTAATTTTTACTTTATATCAATCGTGAAATAAGGTGTAATTATGAGAATACATTGTTGTGTTTGAAACGCCACAGCGTTTATCATGCGAGACGTGGCACAACAAAGTTTGATTCAGCCAAGGCTACGGCATATTTACGTTGAATTAGTATCGCCCACCAAAACATCCCATGATCGATTATCATTAACGATGATAATGTAGGCCTACAGGAATCCAGTGAGTCTGGGGGGCTTGCAGTGCGGGTGGGAGCACCATGGAGCTCCTCAGCTCCGTCACAGCTGCGTCCAGATGGCTGCTGCGAGATTCGTCAGAAAGGGGAAGCAGCTGCGGCCAGAGTTGAGTTCCCCACGCTTCGTTGGGACCTAACGGGGTAGGGAGGGTATTTGCATGAGAGGGATAATCTGGCCGACCAACTCCTAGCCAGAATCCCAAATCTCACTTCCTTTATTTTTTTTTCAGCCAGTCGACTGAAATAGTTATCTGAAATAGTCGACTGGCCGTTTTAAGAATCAGAGCTCTATTATATGATTGCACTTGCTCTGTAATGGGGATCCAGAGGGATGACTGCGCCAAGGCTCCAAGTGTACATGGCTGAGAAGGAGGCCTTTTCTTCATGCTGAACACGCTGTTAAAAGGACGTCGTTGTACACGATGACATGTGTATTATGTTCAACCGACATTCAATATTGTAAGCATGCATGCATAATGAAAATACCCATTATTCAAAATGTAAACTGTTAAAGAGGCCTACTAAACACAAAAATAAAGTATCCTTATTTTGCATGCAGACTAAGGCCCAGTCCCATTTCTCTCCCCTTAACAAGAACACTTGCTCTGAGTGCCCTTAGCTGCAAGTCAGCTCCCGAGCTGGCTAGCGTTCAAGGGTTGATTTTAAGGGACAAACAGCAATTCCCCTTGCTCCCCTAAGTATTGGGACATCCTACCCCTTTGCGGGAACACGCAAAATCTAGGGTTAGGAAGTAGCCTGTGGCTTATTATTAATCGCAATCCATATACATTAACCAAGAAGTCAGTCAAAAGTTCAAATAGGGAAGAGGAAGGAGCCAAAATAAAACTAAAATGAAAGCCATAGAAGGCCAGGAGATGGAAGTTACGGATTTGGATGAGCATCATAAAATAAGATCATCACAGTAATTAGCATGGGTTAAACAATGTCACAAGTCAAGGTGTAGGGCCTTTTAAACCTTAAAATGTTAAGGTACACCGATAGCTCAACGATATGCATATTACAAGATCAGCAAGACTCTCCCCTTACTCCTGATAGCAATGGTGACTTGCTGTGTAAGATTGGATCTGAACTTAAAATGTTTGGCAAGACAGGTTTAATCAGTAACACGCAAGCTATAATTAAGACTTTGGGTGCTTGCAATCATACAGCCTGTAATCACATTAACAAGCAAACACACAGGAAATGAAGATACAAGCATAGGGGACATTGGGAAACGTCTATTGCCTCCATAATCTGATGACAGTAATGCTATCCTGTTTGTGGCCCGATCCAGCACACAGGGCCCCTGGAGTTCTGAGGAGCCCCCACAGGGCCCCATGGAGACATGACTCCTTCCATTGCTGGCAAATTAAACAAAGTTACAATACTTTGGCAAGCAGTATGTCGCTGAAATATTGATGAGATACTTGACAAAAAGATAAGAAATAAATGTATTTTTCAATTGTTTTATTTAATCTGAGCGCAGTCTGTAATAGTTACTGTTCTTTGTGGGTAAAGTGAATTAAAGAGTAAAACCATATGAATATAACAGAGATTCTGATGAGAAGAGTAATAGAGAGCAACGAGACACTGACCTTGTTATTTCAGACTGATACAGTCCTATCAATTCAACTGCACCTATGGCCTCAGGTAATAATAATAAAAAAAAATGTTGGCATTTTATTGGGATTTAACTGTTGTGGTCTGTCTCTATTGGCCACACACACAGGCAACGCAACAACTGGCTGTTTCATTATCACGCAACCCAGGAGCCGCTCAGTTGCCTAACTTCCACACCCATGATTAGCTCATGCAGCATCAGGAACACTGCTCACTGCAGGAGCACGAGAAGCCCATGGAAAAACTTCACAGCCTTGAGTCAGCAGAAATCGCCCCCAGAATCATGTTATATTAGCAACAAATACAAGCCATGGCACCTAATAACTATATACTATGTATAGTATATAAACAGAAAGGGTTTTTCCCACCAGAATTAAGAATCTGAATGATCAATCTTTAAAGTAATCCAAACCATTCCTCTTTATTACGTTTATTTAAAGACACAACTTTCAGGAAAAACAAGTAAATCATCACAGCTTTGTTTGTGAGAGTAAACAGAGGAGGTGATGTGGAGGTCATATGCTAATAAATGAAGAAAGTGGTTATTAACATCCAGGAAAGCGAGTCAGACCTCCTGGTTGCCACCAGATAACAAATGGGTAAAATGCAGGTTTTCACCTCACAAGCTCCCTCACACAAGGAAATGCAAATCTGAGAAACAACAATTAAGAAAACAGTGACCCGAATATTAATTCAAAACATAAAAAAATAGATATTCAAATTACTGTATCAAAACAACATTTTCCTCATGTCAGCCCAACAATGTACAACCACTGAGTAACAAACCCAGAACAAATAGAATAAACATTCATAAAGATCCAGACGCTCTCAACGGCCACATCCAAAGATCCGGTTCCACTCCTCATACAGCTCCAGGTCTTTGGGAGAGACGCTGGGCCGCACGGCCCTCAGCGCATCCTGGAAGTCGTGGTAGAGGATGGGCCGTACCTGGTCGGGGCTGATGGTGGCGATGTCGCTGAGCTGGATGCTACGGATCGGTCCCAGCGCCGCCTCGCGGCACAGTTGCGTCATGTCCGCCCCGGAGAACCCCTCCGCCGCCACCACCACTCCCTCCAGCTCCTCCGCGCCCAGCTGGTTCTTCTCGCGGGCCATGAGGCTGGCGATGATCTGACGCCGGGCGGCGGCCTCGGGCAAGGGGATGTACAGCCGCTTGGACAGGCGCCGGCGGGCCGCCTCGTCGATCTCATGGGGCCGGTTGGTGGCGCCCACCACCAGGATACGGTCCTCGGCCGCGGTTGACGCCCCGTCCAGCTGCACCAGGAACTCCGTCTTGATGCGGCGTGACGAGTCGTGCTCTCCGTCCGTGCGCTGGGACAGCAGCGAGTCGATCTCGTCGATGAAGATGACCGCCGGCTGGTGGCAGCGGGCGATGGCGAACAGGGCGCGCACCATCTTCTCGCCGTCGCCCACCCACTTGGAGGTGAGCGACGAGGCGCTGATGCTGAAGAAGGTGGCCCCCGACTGGCAGGCGATGCACTTCCCGATGAGGGTCTTGCCGGTGCCTGGGGGCCCGAACAGGAGGATGCCTTTAGGTGGACCACGAAGGCCCGTGAAAATGTCTGGGCGCAACATGGGCCAGACCACAATCTCCTTTATGGTGGCCTTGGCAAACTCCAGGCCGGCGATGTCGTCCCAGGCGACGGGAGGCCCATGGTCCATGATCTCGCTCATGATCAGCTCAATTATCTTGGGCTCAAAGTTCTTCAGCCGCTCGTCCACGATTGGAGGCTCTTGATTGGCATCAAGGCTGGCCCCGCCCTCCTCATCCTCTGATCTTGGTAGAGGAGACACAAACTTAGAGCCTGCCCCACGAGGCCTGTTGGCGCCGAGCGATTTCTTCATGGCCGCCGCCAAGCCGGGGGCGGGGCCTCTCTGGGGCTGATGGGAGTTCTTCTTCTGTTGTTCGACGATGAACTGCTCCCGAGCTGATCGGAAATTGCCTGCTGCTGCTCGTGTCTCCGAGCTGCTCTGGCCTCTGTGCGTTCCCTTGACACCCGCGTCCCTGGAGGTCTCTCCGGTTTGGTTGTAGAAATTCTTCCGCTTCACAGCGTTGGTGGGAGGGAAGCAGGCGGACGGCTGGTTGTGCGTGGCACCGGCGAGGCCCGGGTTCCCCAGGCGGCCGAACGCATTGGCGCTGGTGGAACCCCCCTCAAAGTCATTCCCCCTCTCTGCAGCACCACCCAGTGCTTTCCCTGCAGTGTTGCTACCCTCTGTTTTTTTGTACACTTCAGCTCCCGTGGATTTGAATAATGGAGCGATGCTGCCTCTGCCTTCTTCTTGTCCAACAGAGATGTTAACATCTGCTGGCTCCACCAGGGAGCCACCGCCGCCTCCCCCCTTCGTCCCTGCCTGAATGATCCTCTGCACGCAGGGCAGCTCCTGCACACTCTCGGAGGTCAGGGACGACTCCCATTTGTCACTGTGGTTGCGCTGACTGCGGGCCAGGTGCAGTGCGCTCTCTGCATAGTTATTCAACCCTGAGTGCGGGTCATCGGAGTCCAGCACGGCGGCGTAGCGCTCCGAGTAGGTCCTGAGCAGGCTGTCCGCGCCGGCTTGGGAGATCTGGGAGCTTGCCCATGCATACTGAATGGAGAGGATGTGTGCCCGGTAGGCGTCTGCCTTCTGTTCAGGTGTGCAGGTGCCGGATGAAATGTCAAAGGACCTCTGCTGCCACTCGTCCAGGTGTGCGCCACTCATGCCTGGTCTGCTCCAGCCTGCTCAAGGAGAAAGGACCACATTCATTAAAAATACATGACCCAAGGAGCAGCAGGACTGACGAGTTAACCAGTGACCAACGCTCCAACCCCCATTTCAATTTCTAAAACCATAGCATTGGAGAGACTGGGCATTTTGTGCACTGGGATCACCGTTGTTTTAAGCTAGGCATGATTGGACTTAGTAATGATGCTTATAGCTTAGCCTTTAGCTTTATATCGCTAGATCAGAATGCATCATGCATGGGATGTTATGTTGGCAATACTCTGCCATATTGAGAGGACTCATGAGAGTTGCAGCATTGTCAAATCCTAAATCAACGTAAATATAACATAACTTTACCAACCGTGTGGCAGTTTGAAGCAGAACAATGTCCCCCTAACGATAAATCATTTCACAAATAACTACTAAACAACGAACAAAAAACTCATTGTGAACCCAATTAGGTTAACATTGAACGATCTTATGCTTCCAAAGTGAAGGCGGTAATTGCGATGTGACGTCACGATGTACAGTAGTACTTCAATAAAACTAACAATAGAAAGAATCGAAATATTATCGGTTATAGACCAATCTAGACAACTTGACAACAGTGCCAAACAACGTATCCAAATGTGCAGGAATCTATGAACTCCACTTACTAGTATTTGCGATAACCTCCGTTAAATATACATGCCCAAAACAACTAGTGCCCACTGCCCACACAACAACCAACCTTCCCGCCAGCTGCTGATCCACGAAGCGAGGGCTGCGTTCCAATTAGTTGGTTACAATACGGCCATAAAGCATTTTATATTCGAGTTCAAGAATTACGGACTGCACTATTATATACACTTGGTTGAGGAAATAAGTTTTATTAAATGTTTCTACATAAGAGTAAAACGGCCATTTAGATGCAAACATAAGACGAGGAAAAACAGAAGGGAAAGGTAAAATAATTGGAACGGTGTCAACAGTGTCATGCCGGTGTGCTCGGTTTCATAGTCCGGGTTGACCTCGTGTGTGGTTTTAATTTGTGATTTTATTTATACGTGTACGCCTTAATGTAAAAAAAAAAAAACATTTACGATTTTTTTAATTCTTATGTAACTTTGAAAACATGATAGAATTACTTAAACATTATTTAAACAATTATTTTTGCTTCGTTCACAGCAAACCTTAGATTAAAAAAGTCTACAATGCCATCTAGTGGCAATATTGCAGATGTACAGTAACTATGTTAACCGAATTGCATACTGGGATATTAAGTATATTTTATGATGCCAAAATAGATATAAGTAATTATAAAAAAAATATGACACGTGAAAATATCAAACAATTTTGCATTGCTTGTATAGATAAACTTGGGTAATGAGTTCAGCCCAAATATCCTATAATGAATCGACCGGTAGCCTATACACTGCATGGCAGACTACACTACCCAGAAACCAGGCACGGTTTGCGGTAGCCTGTCTGTAGGGAATGACAGACGACACTGGGTTCAACAAGAGAATAGGGAATAATAGACACACTGCGCGTAGACAATTTGGATTGCGTGACTGCCATCTCGATCCTAGTTTTCCAGTTAGCCATTTGTTAATTTGCATTCACTGTATATTGTTTAGGATTTAAAGAAGCTTGTGCTAAAGTTTGCGGGCTAACAATGATATTGGTCAGTTAGCAAGCTGGGGAGATAATCTTGGTTCCAGACGGAAGAGGCACCGTGAACTGGGGGCGATAGCAGTCACGCCCTTATCCAGGGATACCCATCCAACCCAAACTATGTCCTTCAGCCAACACAAAGTGTCATACATGGATCATTTGTAGGTTTATCGACTGTAGCATAACGCCTGAAAGGAGTTCTGGAGGAGGTAGGTCTGGACTGGATATGACGGACTTATTATCATGCTACAAACAATTGCGTCTGCGGAGATAACCCTCGCCAGTCCGCCTGCTGTAGAGCCAACCAGCCGGCTTTACACAACAGTGTGTTATTATTATCCCTAGATCATCATCACAGCCTCTCGACCTCTACCACCATGAATTCCCCTGTATATACATTTGTGACCCGGGACGACAACAGTTCAGTTTATGCAGAAGTTGCGAAAATACTTGTTTCTACTGGACACTGGAAGAGGTTGAAACGAGACAATCCCAGATTTAACCTGATCCTGGGGGAACGGAACAGGTTACCATTTGGACGCCTAGGTAAATGTTACATTTTTTTTTTCTGTAATCTAATGAAAGATAAACTCAAAAGAAGGCTACCTTATTACATCGTTTGTTGTGTTAAGCTTGCAATCGTTAATCTTTTCCATAAAATACTCTGTTGCTGCCACTCAAACATAAAATAGTTGCTCCATCATGTCGATGCGGAGACGTGTTGACGTCTGCCTCTGCAGTCCAGGCAGGGATAGGCTGTAGTGTACATATTGCGGAAAGTTAATGCAATTCTTCATTTATTACATTTGTCTGCACAGGTCACGAACCCGGACTTGTGCAACTGGTCAACTATTATCGAGGTGCTGATAAACTCTGCAGAAAAGCATCACTTGTGAAGTATGTATATTATAACATGTTTTATTATAACATCATTTTTCCTCCATGGATTAATTATTCATTGGACATTAGCTAAAAGCTGACCATTGACTCTGCTTTACTGGGACATTCTTCGCGCAGGCTGATAAAGACCAGCCCAGAGCTGTCTGACGCCTCAACCTGGTTACCAGAGTCCTACATCATCTATCCTACCAACCTCAACACCCCGGTTGCCCCGGCTAAGAACGGCATTAGCCACCTGAAGAGCAACCCCAAGACAGATGAGCGGGAGGTTTTCCTGGCCTCCTATCATGCTAGGAAAGAGAGCGGCGAGGGAACAGTGTGGATTGCCAAGTCATCAGCCGGAGCCAAAGGCAAGTCTTTCTGTGTGCGCTTTGTGTGTCTTAATCAAATTAGGCATTCATTATTTTTTTTCAAACTATAATATGACTGTATTACTAATATCAAATGAAATACAGACTATAAAATCAAAAATTTCAGTTGAAATATTTTAACTTCTCCAAATTCCTACAGGTGCTGGTATTTTGATATCCAGTGATGCGAATCAGTTACTGGAGTACATTGATAATCAGGGGCAGGTCCACATCATTCAGAAGTACCTGGAGAAACCGCTCCTGCTGGAGCCTGGCCATCGCAAATTTGACATCAGGCAAGTCAAGTCAATGTCATGTCAATGTCAGGTTCAATACTTTCAAGAGCTGTTCATCCCAATGCTGGCCTCAAATTACTTACCAGGCCCACAGTGAGATGCATATTCCCCTTCAAAGAGCCAGAGTGAACTTGGCAATTATACAGATTTGCACATTACTATTAAATAATCACAAACCACCGTATTTCTGGTGGCTCTGAGAGGGATTTATAACAGCAGTGAACAGCTTCTAACATCATCCTCCAGATTCTAACCGTCTGCTGGGTTCTGCTTGCTAGGAGCTGGGTGCTGGTGGACAGTCAGTACAACATCTACCTGTACCGGGAAGGCGTGCTGCGCACCTCCTCGGACCCGTACAACAGCGCCGACCTGGATGACATGACCAGCCACCTGACCAACCACTGCATCCAGAAGGAGCACTCGCAGAACTTCGGCCGCTACGAGGAGGGCAACGAGCTGTTCTTCGACGAGTTCCGCCAGTACCTGCTGAGCGCCCACCACGTTACCATGGAGACCACCATCTTACCTCAGATCAAGCAGATCATTAAGTAGGCCCCACAGTGCGTGTGTGTGTGATGGTTTCATGTCAGGGGGAGGGGCCCTGTTTTGTCTTTGTATTCAAAAGCTTGAAACAAGTACGTCGTTGGGTGTTTCCTCCCACTCACTTTCAAACATCTCTGGCTGAGTGTGTTTGGAGTATTCCTTTGTAAGATCTATCAAATCAGAATGTATTTGTTTATCCACCATCGCTATCGCATATACTTCCTTTAGTGATCCTATTAAAAAGAAAGATGGTTATTTACAGTACAGTGTTTGAGATGGGGAAAGCCCCCCTAACAACCATCTTATGTGATCTGGGTCTTTCAGGAGCTGCCTGTCGTGTGTGGAGCCTTCCATCACCACTAAGCACCTGTCCTACCAGAGCTTCCAGCTGTTTGGCTTCGACTTCATGGTGGACACCAGCTTCAGGGTGTGGCTGATAGAGATCAATGGAGCGCCGGCCTGCGCACAGTCAGTACCGCAGTAGCCTTGTCTTCACTTATTGATCCGTTGGTATCGGTTTCATGCCACTGTATACATCTGCTAAGTGTTGCTTCCTCTGTGTTAGCCTTGACTTGGCACCTTTTTGTTAAGCTTGACAACTTATTATGTCCCCTGGGAGTCTTGAAATGTATTGATTTTTAAGGAGGGTTATTGGTTCTTGATATTATTCGCAGTATCAACATTTTCAATCTGAGCAAGGTGGCACTCCTTGGTGGCACTACTTTCTAGATAAGCACCAGTTTGCATGTATCGTTCCATAGTGACATTACCGGTGTTAATTTTTAAATAAAATTGCTTAAAGGCATGGCTTTCTTTGCCACTCTGTATCAATATATATTATCTTCTCCACCTACAGGAAGCTGTACCCGGAGCTCTGCCAAGGCATTGTAGATGTGGCCATCTCCAGCGTCTTCAACCTTAACAGCGGCGCCGACTCTGGCTCCTCCTCTTCCTCCACCCCATACTCCTCCTCACCATCCTTCTCCACCATCACCCCTGGCTCATGCTCCTCTCCCAAGCTGAGAGGGCCCCTGCACGTGGGACCCTTCACCAGACTGTAGGCACAACCCCCTCCGGCCCCGACCCACCCCCTGAGCTTGGGGACTCCCCCATGCTTCTTCTCATGCTGTCCCACCCAGGAAGGCTGTGTGTGTGCCATGCCACACGCACCCTCAATACACACCTAGCCCTCACAGGGTGGGGTGTGTATTGGGGGGGGGAGAGCCCCTGCCTGCATATTGTGTTACATGATCATGAATGTGTTCTCCACTCCCAGGATGTGGGGCAGGGGGAAGTGAATAAAAGACTTGGATGTAAATATTGAAAGTGAAGATAGAGGAGGAGGAGGAGGAGGAGGAGAAGGCAAGCGACGAGATGGAAAATAGTTGAAGGATGAGTTTTAGAAAAATGTGGCACAGCCCGCCACCGCCAATGCTTCCGTTGGATGGATAAGGATGGACAAACGTTGGGCGAAGATGGAAACCGATAATGGATAAGTCAGAAGAACTGCAGTGCCTTTGTGAATCCCCCAGCCCTCACTCCCTTTAAAAGCATCAGTCAAGTCTTTGTGTTCCCGTCTGCCTTGGCAGTGCTGAATCGGGAAGAGAAAGTAAGGGGGAGGATTGATGTCTTTCTGGATTGCTTTACAGATGATGAACGATGTCTTAATGAGGTCTATTGAGGTTTTACCCTGGAAGAGTTTGTTGAAGCCTTCGGTCCTCCCTCTCACTGCAAATGGCCCACTGCCAAGGTTTGACGGAGGAACACACAAGTTCAAAATCCAATTCAAGTATTCAAGTGCAGTCCCAAATTTCTCTATGCTGGTTGCGTGAATGCTACAAATTACTTAATGTTGAAAGGGTGGAAGGAGTGCAAAAGTGAGTTAGTATTGTGTTTTCATATTCACACGTACTGCACGTACTCATGCACCTGCTTAGCTGAGCACTGGGTAAGACACTAGACTGCTGTTCTGTCCCAGTTAGTAACACTACTTTACCACATGGTCTCCTGCTGGTGAAAGGATTGCTTCAGTACAATAATCCTATCATATTTGATACGGCTAGTGTAAATCTATGTTTTTCTATTGCAAAAAATGTACACCTAAACTATCAAAATCGACGATTATGGAAAGCATTGACACTTTTGATAGTTTCTTTAGGTATCTTGGCACTAAGAATATTTTGATTTATGCTAGCCTATTTCTTTAAAATATAACATGATTAATGGTTATTATTTCTTACTCTTTATAAATGCAAATCATGTACTCATGTACTTACAGAATGCTTCCTAAAAAGGAAATTATTTATAGAACAGGAAAAAGATCATTCTGTTTGGAAGAAATGTAGTGTATAGTGCTTGTACATCTCATCTGGGATATGACACAATGAATGTGTTTTATTGGACAGTTAACTGTCAGTTGATGGGGGCGCATGACTAGAGTGTCCCGACAAAACTAACCAAGCCCATTTACGGTATATTTATGTTGGTTTATGATTCTACAGTACTACAACTCTCTTGAGTCCTCTCAATATTGCCGAACATTGCCAACAAAAACATCCCATGATGCATTCTGATGTACAAGCCCTATACAGACCAATGTAGTTTATTTGTGTCTATAATATCTTCCAATACCTTCTAAGTTTCAACCGTTTTTGATTTGTCTTCACCAAAGATGAACCTTCACTGTTCAAGCTTCACGCCTAGGAACTCACTGGCCTGGCTCATTAACCTCATATCACTGCCATTTCATTACTCCACCTTGTTAATTTAATACATAATTTTTTATACTTATTTTGCTACACTATAGCGTAAACAGTATTATCGTATTTGCCTGTTTTTTTTTAGCAACTTCTTGATAAAAAAAGAAAACATTTTCTACATTAGTTGTGTGATTTTTGTACTTTTATTTTAGTATTTGCAATAAAGATCCACTGGTCTTTCCTTAGCTCTTCAGCCCAAAATTGTCCCTCATGTTACATGTATTTTTTGTTTAGTCCAGCATCAGCAATGCACACAGATCCACTTCCACAGTACTCTCCCAGCCTGTATATGGACATTATTTATGTTTTTATTTACCGTGTGTTAACATGTTGACTGAGAAATGAAGGAATGCAGCCATGAAGCAAAACATCAATGGTTGTGGAATGGAAAATAATTGAAGTGTATTTATTTAGTGATTACTTAATATCATGTTCTCAGAGGTCAATGCAAATGTGTGAATATCAACATGCTTTTTATGTGTAGAAGCATTACCCAGACGGGTTGCTTGATAAAGAAATACAAATAAATGGCATTTCTGTAGAGACTATGTACACAAATATACAAATGTCTTTATATCTGCTAATCATTTGGGGAAATTAAAAAGTGTCAGTATTTAAAAAAAAACATACTTGCTGGAAAAAGTCTTTCCATCAAAGGGAAGGGGTGCCTTAGAGGGAATTGCTTGTTGTATTGCCTGAAATAGAAGCAATCGACCTCCTGCATGTAAATGAAAATTCATTTATTCAATTGATTGTAATGGTCTGAATTTGTTACCATACCTTTGAAGATTTGCTGTTTGATGTTATTTCTTGAACAGCATTGATGTAATTTCCTGTCATGCACGTTTTGTTGCACATCTGATCATTTTTAGACTGTGTTTTCTCTTCATTTTGGGTTCCTCTTTCTTACCAAAGAAAACATTGCTGTTTTTTCCCCAGATACATTTCAGTGCTTTTAAATGTTATATTTTTTTTTATGTCAGATTGGAAGTTTAGGTGGTCATCAGGTCGTAGAAGGAGGCATCCGTAGTCAAAATATGTAAATGCTGTTCGTGTGTTTCTGTATGTTTTGATGTTTTATTAAAACCTGCACGAAACCGTGATTGTCTTTACCCAATGTTATCAATGCATTCATTTCATTAATGCAATTATTCTTTAAACTTTATGAAATTAGGCTAAATACTTATATATCTTCAGTTTTTTAATCAAACTTAGCCACCACCAATACATCTGCCATCAGCAGTATATTGCGAATTCAGAACTGAAAGAGGTCAACACAAAACGTGTTCGTAAATATGACTTTTTTTTTCTTTTTCAAGTAGACATTATTTAATTATGAATAATAATCAAGAATAATAATCAGATAATAATACCATGGCAACTAAAAGCGAATTGAAGAAGCGTCACTTCCATACAGTGAAAACAGCTTTCTCTTCCGGGTGACATAGGGGTTGTACTTCCGGTATCACAAGGCACATGTGGTAAACAAGCACTGCAGCAACATGGACTTTTCAACCAAGTGGGATGATCTATCAGAAGGTCCAAGTTTAAAGCATTTATCGGAACCAGGATTTGGCGTCCCGAAGGAGAAACAGCATGCTGCTATTCAGGATATTACTAAAGCCCACACGGAGTCCTTCGACCAGGCTGTCACAGATGGGCTGAGTCGCGTGGTGCAGGTTAGTCCTGGTGTCCTCCTGTGTTATTAGGTTTAATGAACTTGAACCAAGTAATTAAATCTAAAGTTAAGAAATATGGGTTAAAATATCGGGCCCGGTCACTATTATAGATCTAAGGGATGGATCATTGATCATTAATAATTACTAATTATTTTGTTGAGACTGAACTATAATCAAGCAATAACACAATAAAGATAGAGCTAATTGAAGCATGCCGTCCATGATCAAGGCCTGCTATCTGATAACCCTTCTTCCGAAGTCTTCCAATGCACGACGGATTCATGTAAACCGACATGATCAAATGTGTCACTTACCATGTGCAGCTTGCTTTACTTTGCATGTTCTTTTCTTTTCTCAGGCTATTCGGCCATTGGAGTTCACATACAATAATGACCGAATCTCCCTGGCCTTTGTCGATGCCACCATTATGAAACCAATGGTGGCAAAGGGCACTGTCTGCCGGGACCTGAGGGTGTTCCCAGCAGAGTGCAGGGCAAGAAAATGTTCTTACAAGTCAAAGATTGTGGTAAGTCATCCTTTAAAAGGGGTTAGCTGTGTGTGAACCAGGAGGAATGATTAACAGTGTTTTCAATTGTTTGTTGCAGTAGTTTAGCATTAGCAGTAACACAGCATTTAATAAAGTAGCCCATCTTTTTCTTATCCCACTGCCAGTGACATATTATGTTGTGAATATGACAACAATTGGGACATGAAGCTGTTATGATAAAGTATAACCTTGTGTTGTAATCTGAGCCTCGTCGTTTGTCTACCAGGCAGATATCAGTTGGTCGGTGAATGGCGTTCCCAAAGGCATCATCAAACAGTTCCTGGGCCAGGTACCCATCATGGTGAAGTCCAAACTGTGCAACCTGCACGGCCTTCCCCCAAAAGAGCTTATCAAGCACCACGAAGAAGCCCAGGTAACAGATATATTGCACACTAACTCCGGATGATTCTGACTACTAATTTCCCTTAAGATTAATTAAATGATTAAATTCATGATTAGAAGTTTTGTCAAACTACTGTTGCTATACGTTGGTTAATCAGGCCTATAAAAAGCCTGGTCCAACTCTTGTATGCTTGTATGAAAAATGAACGCAGCAACCACTTAACTAAGACAGCTGACGCAACAAACGTGTCCATGTACACATCAGCCATCTGCTTTATGTGAAAACAAAGTCTGCTCTCCTCAATAGGAAATGGGCGGGTACTTCATCATTAACGGGATCGAGAAGGTAATCCGGATGTTGATCATGCCGAGGAGGAACTACCCGATAGTCTTGTGCAGGCCCAAGTGGAAGTCCAGAGGCCAGGGATATACTCAGTACGGTAGGTAAAACCATTTTCAAAATCCATCCGCCAGGATTGCTGGTTGACTCTCCAGCTTGTTAACAGGTTGGTCTGGCGTGTTCTGTGCCACCAGGTATTTCCATGCACAGTGTGAGGGAGGAGCACACGGCCGTCAACATGAACCTTCATTACCTGGAAAACGGCACCATGATGTTGAACTTCATATTCAATAAAGAGCTCTTCTTTCTTCCGCTTGGCTTTGTGCTCAAGGTACGGATTATGGCTTATGGTCATAATATTGAATGAATGGGTTTATATTTACCTACTTTCCAGCTTGTTAATTCTTTAGGTTGGCAACTCATTTTTTTCCTTCATTTAATCTGCTTTTGTATTTATTATTTCTGCATCAATACTACTCACGCTTGTATGAGTCAAGTGAATTCTATGAGTTGTTGAACCTACTGGAATGGTGCTATCTTCTAACCCCCACATGTTTTTTCAGGCCCTGGTGGACTTCTCAGACTTCCAGATCTACCAGGAGCTGATCAAGGGGCAGGAGCACAACACCTTCTACAAGAGCTGTGCGGCGGAGATGCTGCGCATGGTCATGGAGCAGGACTGCGTGACCCGCAGCCAGACACTCAACTACCTTGGAGAGCGCTTCCGGGTCAAGCTCATGCTGCCCGAGTGGTACACCAATGAGCAGTTTGCAGAATACCTCCTTGAGTACGTTTCCATCACCATCTCCATCCATCATGCTCCTGCCCTTGTTGTTGTTGTAGTGCAGTCATGTGATGGTGAATCTCTTGGTTTCTGCTCTCACCAGGGAGTGCATCTGCATCCACCTCAAGTCCAACGTGGAGAAGTTCTACCTGCTGTGCATGATGACCAGAAAGCTCTTCACCTTCGCCAAGCAGGAGTGCACGGATGAGAACCTGGACAGTCTCATGACGCAGGAGGCCCTCACACCTGGTCAGCTGTACATACGCTTCCTCAAGGCAAGTGGTGTCACCCTGAGTATTATATAAGTCACCTCCGTTTGTTTACATGCACTGCTGTCATTTTGGGAAGGGGTCATATTTACGTGAGTAAATGGTACACTCCTATAAGAGAGTGTGCCGGCTGATCACATGAAACCTATGTGATGACTTTTAGAATCACGTGATTTTTAGAATACCCATGCTCCAATAGGGCGACTGTCTCAATCAGGGCAAGGGAAAGTGTTGTAATCCTTTCCATTGTCGTCCTGTCCTCAATGCAAACAGGAGCGGATGGCCAGCTGGTTGACCAGCGTAATGCTGAACATGAGAAAGAAACGCAAAGTGACCGAACAGCTGACCTCCGGTTCCATGATGAAGATGTTCCTAAAAGCCACCGAGATCACCAGAGCGTTCGAATACTTCCTCGCAACCGGGACTCTCGTTTCCCGATCTGGTATGGCCGTGCAATAATTGGAATCGTACTGATGATTTGTTTGCTCAGAATGTTTTTTTCCCTCACACACAGAGCTCTCTCACACACCGAGCCCTAACTCCTCTGCCGTCCCCCCCCAGGTCTGGGCATGATGCAGAACTCAGGCCTGAGTGTTGTGGCCGACAAGCTCAACTTCATCCGCTACCTGTCTCACTTCCGCTGCGTGCATCGAGGGGCCGCCTTCGCCAAGATGAGGACCACCACAGTGCGCAAGCTGCTGCCCGAGTCCTGGGGCTTCCTGTGTCCCGTCCACACCCCCGACGGAGAGCCCTGCGGCCTCATGAACCACATGACCGCCAGCTGTGAATTAGTCACCCAGAGCTGGTCCAACGTGAGCCTGCCCGGTCTGCTCTGCTCCCTGGGTGGGTAGCTGATGTTCCTAGTTCACTAGGCGGATTACAGAGAGAGAAAGACAGAGTCATGTGTGTGTGCTTGTGTGTGTTTGAAACCTGGCACAATACATTGAAAACTCAGACTGCTGTCCCTCTATGTCGTAGGTGTCACCCCTGTGGACGGGATGCCCAGTAAAGCGTTTTCCGACTGCTACGTCGTGCTCCTGGATGGTAACGTGGTGGGCTGGGTGGAGGAGGAGATCGCCCCACTGGTCGCTGACTCACTGCGCACCTTTAAGGTATTTGTTCAGTTAGCTTTTAGCCCAGTCGCTTTATATTCAGTTAAAGAGTCCGTAAGACGTAACAATAAATATCTTGCTTTTAGTACAAACCTTTGTCACAAAAAAACTTATTCACACATGAATCAAGAAAAAATACATGAAAAAAATACATATAAATACATATCCATCTTTACTCACAAATATTGTAACTCGATCAGCAGTCCACATAATCAAGCATCAGTCTCCTCCTAATGAGCCACATGGTCAATAATCCAGCACCAGCCTCCTGCTAATGAGCCACATGGTCCTTCTGCAGGTTCTGAAGGAGAAGAGGATTCCACCGTGGACCGAGATCGTGTTGGTCCCCAAGACGGGCAAGGCCAGCATGTACCCCGGCCTGTTCATCTTCACCACAACCTGCCGCATGATGCGGCCCGTCCGGAACCTCGCCCTGGGCAAGGAGGAGCTCATAGGAACCTTTGAACAGGTGCGTGGGAATGGTTGTCACGCAGTGGACCTGGATGGGAGGGGTGGGTGAGAGATGTCCAGCCTCATGAGACCAACCTGCTCTCACATTCTGTTTTCTCTCAGTGGAACATACTGTCCTCGGGCCGGTTGGACCTCTTCCAATGAATACTAAATGATTAAATCAGTTCTTGGGGGAGAGAGTTTCAGTTGGAGAATAATAAGGAGCGCCGCAGACTGCAGAATTTCAAAACAACGGATGTGCCAAGGAAAAGTCTGGGAATCAACGGAGCAGTCTAACATTTTGATATAAAATAGACTGAATAATCTTGTTAAAGATCAATCGAAAGGCTTTTCTTCGAGGAGAATGTCTCTGCTTGACTTCCAACCGGATTCGGAAGAGCGATTGCTTAATCGGATTGGATGGCTGGACTTATTTAACAACATAATGCCATGCCCATATGTGGACATCTATTGCTGCCCAGTCCATGCCAGAGTGATATTCGTTGTGAAACGCAAACCTTAATATCGGGACGATCTTTCAAGGCTAGGTAATTACATTACCGCTCTCTCTGTCACTCTCACAGCTCTACATCAATGTGGGCGTCATGGAGGATGAGATACAGCCGGGCGTCACCACTCACCAGGAACTGTTCCCCCACACCATGCTGAGTGTCGTGGCCAACTTCATCCCCTACTCCGACCACAACCAGAGTCCCAGGAACATGTACCAGTGTCAGATGGGTAAAGGCCTCAATTCGTCCGCCGAGCAATTAAACTGAATTCCATTGAAAGTAAATGTTGAAATGCACGGACCACTGGAATCTGAACTGCAACTCCCCACCCCCACCCCCCCACGGTCCCTGCAGGTAAACAGACGATGGGCTTCCCGCTGCAAGCGTTCCTGAATCGCTCCGACAACAAGCTGTACCGCCTGCAGACCCCCCAGAGCCCCCTGGTCAGGCCCGTCATGTACGACCACTACAACGTCGACGAGTACCCCATCGGCACCAACGCCATCGTGGCGGTCATATCCTACACGGGCTACGACATGGAGGACGCCATGGTGAGACATCCACCTTTTTTTAGAGTCGGGTTTCCCCATCAACAGTGTGGGAAGAGGCGATGACCTGAAGTGACTTTGGGGTTTGTGTCCTTCAGATTGTGAACAAGTCGTCCTGGGAGAGGGGCTTCGCCCACGGCTGCATCTACAAGACGGAGATGGTGGACCTGACGCAGAAGATGAAGGGCGAGGACAACCTGGTGTTCCACGCCGACCCGGCCGACCCCAAAGTGCGCGGCAAGCTGGACGCCGACGGACTCCCGCAGATCGGAGCGAGGCTCAGCTACGGGGACCCCTTCTACAGCTACATCAACCTCAACACCGGCGTGAGCCACGTCAACTTCTACAAGTAGGTCACCCCCCCCCCCCCCCCCCCCCCCTCCCCTCTCCCCAGTCACGTAAGCCGGGCTCGCGTTCAGTCATTCCTCGGCGCAGGAGGGCCAGAGTCCGTTCCAATGTTTTGTGGTCGTCTGATTGGCAGGAACCAGGAGAGCTCCGTGGTGGACAACATCAAGATCTGCAGCAACGACCAGGGCACGGGCACCTTCAAGCGCATCTGCATCACGGTGCGCATCCCGCGCAACCCCACCATCGGCGACAAGTTCGCCAGCCGCCACGGCCAGAAGGGCATCCTCAGCCGCCTGTGGCCCGCCGAGGACATGCCCTTCACGGAGAACGGCATGTCGCCCGACATCCTCTTCAACCCCCACGGCTTCCCGTCGCGCATGACCATCGGCATGCTCATCGAGAGCATGGCGGGCAAGTCGGCGTCCATGCACGGCCTGTGCCACGACGCCACGCCCTTCACCTTCTCGGAGAAGAACGCGGCGCTGGACCACTTCGGCGTGCTGCTGCGCGAGGCGGGCTACAACTACTACGGCACGGAGCGGCTGTACAGCGGGCTGAGCGGCCTGGAGCTGGAGGCGGACATCTTCATCGGCGTGGTGTACTACCAGCGGCTGCGCCACATGGTCTCCGACAAGTTCCAGGTGCGGACGACGGGCGCCCGGGACAAGGTGACCAACCAGCCGGTGGGCGGGCGCAACATGCAGGGCGGCGTGCGCTTCGGCGAGATGGAGCGGGACGCGCTGCTGGCGCACGGCACCTCCTTCCTGCTGCACGACCGCCTCTTCAACTGCTCGGACCGCTCCGAGGCGGAGGTGTGCGTGCCGTGCGGCAGCCTGCTGTCGCCGCTGCTGGAGAAGCCCACCAACTCGACCATCCGCCACCGCAAGACGGTGTGCATGCTGTGCGGCCGCAGCGACACCATCGACACCATCAACGTGCCGTACGTCTTCCGCTACTTTGTGGCCGAGCTGGCCGCCATGAATATTAAAGTCAAGTTGAACGTGAAGTGAGAACTCCCCGCCGACCGAGGGGGGGGGGGGGCAATGTGGACCCGAGGGTGGGGTTGGGTTCCGCCCATGTGGATTGGGTGCAGGCCGTGGTGCCTTTTGAGCAAGGGAGGAATGATTATGTGATGTTGTATTTAAGATATTTTTGTATACGTGGAATTCAGCCAGAACAAGACTACTGCACTGTTTTAGACGGGAAGTTATGGAGCTGGTTTGAATGCAATGGTTAAAGATGGATGAAAAGGCTTAATGATGGAGGAGTGGGGATGAAAGATGCAACATATCATCGATTTTATAAGATGTTCATTTCTGGAACACACACCCAAACAGAGGGGTGTTTCTGTGTATGATTATGCTATTTCAATTTCTGCTGAAGAGAGCAATAAAGACTATAAAAGCTGTTTATGATTGTTCCAATATTTTAATGAGCGTACACACAGGCGGCTATTATCTAAGATTCTATTCTAATGTAGTGTTGTTTTCATTCATCCTATCCTAATATAAATCATTTGATTTGGCACTCTTTCATCACATAAGGTACATTTTATTCATTCAATTCTACCAAGATGCCCGGCAGGTCTAGAACGGTTGGAACGGTATAGTCGGGTTTAGCTGTACACATGTCTTGCGGTGCTCCAGAGTTCTTAATCCAAACCGTAGCTCGCACCCCGGCATCAAAGCCCCCCTGTATATCTGTGTCCAGAGAGTCCCCGACCATCACGCAGCGCTGCGCCTCTACCCCAAGCACTGTGAAGCAGTGGTTGAAGATGGAAACAGCCGGCTTCTGCTCCGCAAAGTCTCCTCCCACTATGATAAAGTCGAAGAACTCCTCGCACCTCGTCGCGATTATCTTCTCCCTCTGCGTCTGACTCTCGCCGTTGGTGAGCAGGAGCAGCTTGTATCTACTTCTCAGAGCCTCCAGCAGGGCGCATATCTCCGGGCTGAGGCTGAGAAGCTCCAAACGGCTGCTTTTCCAGAGGTAGTAGCATTCACTAGCCAACGATCTAGTACAACTGCCGGCGGCCTCCTGGATGCCGTGCTCCCAGTGGTCCACCCGCAGCTCGTCTATAGAGCCGCCTGACGTAGGGTCAAAGGTCTCGCGCTGCAGTTTGTGTTTGAACTTTTCATTGATGTGGCCCATGGTGACGTCATCGAGGCCCCGTGTCTTCCGCAGGTAGTCGTTGGTCTAAAATACAAACAAAATACAACATATAAATCCACGATCCACCCCCATTGTCATTTCATCCGCCAACAATCGTAATATATTGTATAAATAAATACGGCTCTTTTACATTTAATTTATTATTCAGACCATTAAAACCAAAGTAATTAAAACCTTATACGTTTGAATTGTTTAATAACCTCACCTTTCCTATTGCAACACGGGATGCAAGTGCAGTTTCAATGAGTGTGTTGTCTAAATCAAACAATATCGCCTCAATGGGCTTTCGATCCATTGCGGCGTACCAGTTCTGAGTTCGACGTAAACACACGCGGAAGTGACTTCGGAATCGAATCGGTTGCGGTTCCTTTTCAGGGTCATGTGGTTGTAGTTCTAAAAACAGCGCGACACCTCGTTGCGTCCACTAGAGGGCGGGAGTGGATCAATTTACAGGCTTTGTTAATTTAAAAAAAATAATAATAATACATCAGCAAGGATATGTACTCGAAATGAGACTCTTTCTAGGATCAGCCAGCACTGTTTAAAGGAACAGAGGCCTATTAGTACAAACTATGTCTGCCTTGTCTGCCTATTCAGTTACAATAGCAATAGCACTGCAAAGACACCATGTGACATTGTCTGAGAATATTATATGAATAATCTTTATAATTATAACAATATTACCCCACGCCGTTGGTTAGTTCTAGCAACATGTTTAGCTTTTGGTTTGTCCAGACGGGATCTTTTGGAATTCAGTCAAGACAGAGAATAGGAAATGATATGGTGTAAACTTGTTCTTCGTCTAAAATGTTGGCCTACTTAATAAGCCTGTATGACTTGGTGGATCGAGCGCACAACCACTATCCAAACATTCTTTATTTATTACGCAACCGTGTGCTTTGCTTACTTTTTCAGCTGGACAAATGCCAGAGGTTCACACGCAACTGCGTGAGGGCTTGGTGTGCTCATACCTAAGTATTAAGCGCTACTGCATGCACCATAGCCGCTGTGGGGACGTTGCTGAAGTTTGAGTATTGAGTGTGTAATTACACAAGTTTATCTTGAGGACGAATGACATGGATATTGGGACAACTGAAGAGCAAGCTGTCATTAATGTATCTTAACAGCACCTGCCTGTTGCATGCGAAGGTGAGGCATGCTTGTAAAAATGAAAGACATGTTGCAAGTGAATTCCAAGCCGTTGCTTAATTATCACAGACTTAAAATCTAAGCAGGAAATGTGGTTGCAGTAGGTGCGGACTTCATTCAAACATGCACATGGAATTCCCCGATAGTTTTTGAAGAACTTACCGGTTCTATTTTGGTGTTGTTTATGTTTTCCCACCATGTCATTTACAGACATCTAAGAGTGCCGCATTCCCCGCGTTTTACAAACATACTCAGTTGCACTTTATCATCGTGGGTGGCTGATGCATGTATGATCTCTCTGCTGCCTGCAACAGCGCCCAACATAAATAATACTTAATCAGAATAACGATGTTCCATAACATCAAGACGCAAGTAAAACACAAAAAACATCCCCTGTCTCTCTCTCTCTCTCTCTCTCTCTCTCTCTCTCTCTCTCCCTCTCTCTCTCTCTCTCTCTCTCTCTCTCTCTCGCTCAGTTAGTGTGTGTAAATCCCAAAGAACATATATCAGAGTATACTGTTAAAAACGATGGCACTATTTAACATCAATAACAAAAAAAAATGTCACTATATATTATTGTTGATGAGTCACAGAAGCGAAAGGCCACATTTCCTTGAGGACATAGGCCTACATTGTTTGTTTTGCTAAAATCAATCAAACATATACAAAATAAATCATATTCATGGATCAGAAGGGTTCTACCGTATACATTCTGAATGACAGTTGATAATAAAATACTTGAAAATTATGTAATTATTTAAGCACATACGCACACAAACACACACACACACACACACACACACACGTAGATGTGAGATTGTATCGCGGGCACGGGAATGTATGAACTGCAGTCTAGAGACACACTTAACGGCACTCGTCATGGCAACGGCGGGAGTCTGTCAAACTGCACGTACACACAAACAAAAACACAACAAAGTGTTCTAGGACAGTATGGTGCCTCTTTGGCCGGTTATGCAACGCACTCTACCTCTATGTAGAAATATATATTTATATCTAAACATATCTAAACATATACACGATGTCCCTGCAGGACTTATGTGAAGCCTATGTACTACTCTGAAGCCATTATGGTCGGCTTATGTCATTGTTTGCTCTCGCTCTCTCGCTCTCGCTCTCTCTCTCTCTCTCTCTCTCTCTCTCTCTCTCTCTCTCTCTCTCTCTCTCTCTCTCTCTCTACCAGATAACCTAGTTATAACAGCATGACAAGGCTTTATTCTTTTTATTTGGTGGCTGCTGTCTGTATCAGTGTACGGTCGGGGCCATGTTGCGTGCCACTTGTCGCCCGTGAGTTCCAGGCAGGCGCTAAAGGAGGAACACAGGACCTCCCGGGTCGGACTGGCTGGCAGCCAGTTCTGCTCGCTGCACGGCCACGATCACCCACAGAACCCTCCTCCGCCACGCTGCCGATACACCTGAGCTCCCCTGACCAGCCGATGAACCTGCACAGTAGCAGAGAGAGGGAGGGAGGGAGGGAGGGAGGGAGGGAGGGGGAGGGGGAGAGAGAGAGAGAGGGATGAAGGGGGAGAGAGGGAGAGAGAGGGATGAAGGGGGAGAGAGGGAGAGAGAGAGATGAAGGGGGAGCGAGGGAGAGAGAGGGAGGGAGAGGGATATAGAGAGACGGAGAGAGGGAGGAAGGGAGGGAGAGATAGGAGGAGGCTTGTCCTTCCCCTCAACCCGCGCTCTCCTCCCCCCCCGCCCACCGCCACCACCATCCTCCTCCTTCATCGGACCAGCGTGGTCACCAGAGTACAGTGCTGGGAGCCTGGGCTCCACTCTGGATGACAGCTCCTGATGAACAAAGACAGAGAAGCCTCTACGTCAAGGCGTTTTGTCTTGCTTCTTCATATTTGCTGTTAGGAGCCAGAATGCTGAGATCTGTAGTTGTGATGTTTGGGTGATGTTGTTCAAATGAACCCTCATCTTGTTGTTCGAAAGGAAATATAAATATGTGCCTTTTCACTTTCTGTGACAGAAAGTGAAAAGGAACTTGACTTTCTTCAAGTTCTGTGACACATCTGCACACCTTTTATAGCATTGCAACATTGATTACAGTGCCGAATGAGTAGTTTGTACCCTGAACGAAGAATTTGTTATGAGCTTGCCTTTCACAGGCTGATTCACGAGTGCGGTATGAGTTACCTGGAGTAGAAGACACTCTGTACCACTACACGCATCCCAAAGGTACAGTCTTCAGGGTGACTGGACAGGGGGAAGGCAGGAGAGGACACGCTGAGACAGGGAGAAGAATGGACGAGGTGTCGGATGCTTTGAAGTTGGGTGTATTTGATGTGAGCCTCGGTACACATTCACGAGAACAACGCACAAATACTGAGAATCTAAGGCACACAGATACATTCAGGATGAGTCACCAGGGTGAAATGTATTTAGTTGAAGGGGAGTAGCCAAAACCTTGTACAGATTACATAATGATGGTCAGTCGTATCAACAGTTTGAGCAACCTTTATGACATTTCATATTTCATCAAAAAAATAAAAATGCAGTAAACTAGGAGACCCCCCCCCTCTCCCCCAAAATATCGGGTATTAAATGTTTTATTTCCATTATGCTTCATCCATGTGTACGTCATTGTCGGTAGCAGAACCCTTAGTGTGGAGAAAACAGGTGGTTGGTCCTGATTACACACAGTGCAGACTATTTCTATCGAGACTATTTCCCCCCCTTCACACGTGTTGATAGACATGCCCCAAGATAAGTTATTTCAAAAGGGAACTTTTCAGACGGATCACCTGGAGTTCAGGTAGACATCACTCCATATGGACAACTGCGTGTGTGTGTGTGTGTGTGTGTGTGTGTGTGTGTGTGTGTGTGTGTGTGTGTGTGTGTGTGTGTGTGTGTACGTGTGTGATCTTGATTGTCAGCT
Source organism: Micromesistius poutassou (assembly GCF_964030765.1). Taxonomy (NCBI): domain Eukaryota; kingdom Metazoa; phylum Chordata; class Actinopteri; order Gadiformes; family Gadidae; genus Micromesistius; species Micromesistius poutassou. Next base: position 5,204,310 of record NC_140277.1, read on the forward strand.
ATGATATTTGTTGTTTTCAAATTCTTAACTTTATCATGCAACATCCAACATTGAAGCTATTGTTGTGCACGTTCTATAGGTAAGATAAGGTGTTGTTACAACACTGCAGACACAATGATGCTTTTCCCACAACTAAAGCGGGTTGCAGTGGCCTTGCAGTGACGCTGTACACACACACACACAGCACATAAGGGCTACTGATTGGGGGGGCTGGCTGATAACCAGCCCCTACTTTTATCGTTGTATGACCATTAGCATGGTGAACTTTGACCCCCATCTAGGGTGACCAGACGTCCCCGGTTTCCGGGGACAGTCCCCGTTTTCAGTGACCTCTCCCCGGCTACTGCTGTCCCCGGAAATGTCCCCGGTTTTCACTGTGACTGAAAGATCCGAAATTGGAAAAAGGATTGGAAAAAATCCTTTTGGAAAAAATGAAAAAAACTAAAAATTGGTGCGGTTGTCACACACCCCCCTTTCCCCCGTCAACAACTCCGCCAGCCCGTACCCCCTCCCCCCATCAACAACTCCGTTAGCCCGTAATCCCGTACACCTCTCACCCCCTGCTTTGTGAATGGTAAGGCAGTGTCCCCGTTTTAGTTTTTCTATGACAAAAACACTACACGTTTAGTCTTGTCAAAGCTTTCCTATTGAGGTCCTATGTGAATGTAGTCCCCGGATTTTGTCTCAGAAATCTGGTCACCTTACCCCCATCCAACCAGGGTGCCTCAAAGGGAAGCTTTGGTGTCCACATCACATGGCAGAGGCATGGCTGCTAGGGCCGACAAAGAGGCCATCTCTGGTGGGCAGCAACCTCCACCTTCTGTCTGTCACCTCTAGGTAGAGGATAAACTGGGCCCATTTCAGTGTGTGTGGTTGTGTGTGTGTGTGTGTGTGTGTGTGTGTGTGTGTGTGTGTGTGTGTGTGTGTGTGTGTGTGTGTGTGTGTGTTTGTGTGTGTCTGTCTGTGTGCGTGTGTGTGTGTGTGTGTGTGTGTGTGTGTGTGTGTGTGTGTGTGTGTGTGTGTGTGTGTGTGTGTGTGTGTGTGTGTGTGTGTGTGTGTGTTCAGTGTAAGAGCTTAATGTCTCAAGAGGAGAAGATCAAAAGACTATTAGTCCTCCCGAACAACAAGTAACCTTCAACATCCCAGAACCCTGGTGAACATACAAATACACATTTGAACCATCCTGAATGTGAACTGTGAGTCCCATGCCCTGAAGGCACATAAAAGCATATGAACACATCTCTAAATGCTTTATCGGTGGAAGCATGTTTTCCAATGAGTCAGTGTGATGTTTTCTGTGAGTAAGCGTTTAATGATGTGTTTGAATTGCGAAGTCAACCACATTAATAAAAAAAGGTTGTATGAGCTCACGATGGCGCAGGAATCCATGCAAAGGGATTCCTGGCATGGAGATGGTGGTGATGTGGTGACTCAAGGTGGGTTTTTACAGGGAGAAGAGGCGCTTGGCGCTTGTTTGATAATTGCCGGGTCTCATTGACTAATCCAGCCGCGGGATTATCGTTCGCATGACATGCATGAGTCCACGCAGCTCTCACGCGGGTGAATGTTTGTATACGTGCAGCCGGCTACATTCACATAGGACCTCAATAGGAAAGCTTTGACAATGCATATGGCACAATGGATAGGATGTTAAGATCAGTAGAGCTTAAGAAGAACGCTTCCTTCAGTTTAATTGATAATCGTCCTTCCAATTTTAGATACAGACCGATTGTGGCAATATCATGAATTCAATATACCACTGGAGAATGTTTCAACTCAATTATCATGCCCAGCCACACACATACTAATACAATCTCTCACACATACAGAAACACACATTAACATTAACAACAGCAATTCTGTGTGAGCCGATTGTTATTATTTTTTTTTTTTTCAATATTGTTATTGTTTGTATGTTTCCCCTGAATATAAATGATCTTCTTACTTCTATGTGCTTGGCATGAACATGTTTTTTTCCTGAAACTAAACCCAAAACTAGGAAACTGTTAATGCCTAAAAGGAACATACAAAATGGCAGCACCTTATTGTTTAACTGGCCCAATTCCTTTCCATGCCGAAACTTCAGAACCATGACAACCATTAAAAATATAACTGGTGCCATTCTGATTTGAAGGTTCGATCACCTAGGCTACTGTTATATTTAATAAAGTCAATATTATCATGGTATTACATTCCAAAACAAACACAATGCCAGTTTCATAAATTCAGAATTGGATTAAGACGGATTATGAAACAACAAATTAAAAGCAATTGTATCGTATTGTATTAAATAAATTACATAAATAAAAAGTTGAAACCAGGAAATATGTGCAGATGACATTGCTGTGAAACACTTGCATCTCACGACCCTCATCTTATAAACAACATCATATTGCAAGGTCTTTCTTCATGTTAACATCTTCCTGTGGAAAAAGCCCTCCACCTGTAGGAGGTGTTGCCATCCTGATATCCCCCCAGAAGAATAAGTGTTATAAATACCTCGCGGGGGACGGTCAGCACAGCCCACACGTTGACATCAATTAGCAACGAACAAACAAACGCAAACAAAGGTGCTGTCACTAGGCCCTGTCTAGAGTGTTAGATTCCACACACCCCTCTCATTGCCAGGTAGGACTGGCAGGGCTTAGGGCCACACAATGGGACGCTGTCAACGCCAATAACGCCACTTGGGCAATTATGGAATATATATTCAAGTCCTTTGAGAGAGGGGAACGGGAGGACTTGGTGAGTGGTAGAGAGTAATGTGATTTCTTTGAAGAGGGGGAATTAACAGCAACACTACAGCTCTCAGGGCCAGGTTTTGCAAATCCAGGGGTATTTGGAGATGATAATGGGCAAGGCCATGGTTAACCGTAAATTAACAAATCAAATATACATGCGATGGTCTGCGGAGGTATTACAGTCGCTCCCCCTCCCCCACTAACCCCTCTGTTCTGTCTTTAATATAAACCATGAACCACATAGCTTCGCAATAACAGAACCTGTACTGTGCCGACTTTTAATCCTCTTTAAAACCAAGACGTTAAATTCAACAGAATACCTTACTTCATTCAGGAAAGAAAGGACAAAAACCATTTGAGCAACCAAAACGATCCTCTATTCTAGTTGGTTTGCTGATTAGATGGCCCTGCATTGTGAAGTCTGTATGAACCGGGGCTCCTAGTATCTGGCTCCTGAATGGCTCCTGGTCAGTTTGTTTGGTGACACCAGCAGATGGGATCTGGGGTGGAGCGTGACTCATACCAAACACTCATGTGTCTGGAGTGGACTGGACACTCTAAACACTCGGGGTCCTGAAGGCCACTGTGTATTGGAGAGGGTAGGAAGGGTGGGACTGACGGGTGGGACTGGAATTGACGGGCAAGCACCCACCATATGATCAGCAGGAGCCGATCAACAGCCCCCTCTGACATTCTCCTAGCCCAGTCTCATTCCCTCCGTCCAGTCTGTCCGGTGTGCTCTTACTCGCACATTCGGCCCATAGTGGTCTTACTTTTTATAAAAACGATGACTCAATATTTATTAACAGATGTCTTTCCTAATGTTACTATTAGGATTACTATTATTCCTCTGCATTTCAAAACAGTCAAACGATAATTCATTCTCAAACAAGAGCTTTAAACTCTAAAAATAAACTTATGAAATTAAAATAATGTTTCAAATCAGGGGTTCTCAGGTATGTCTTACTTTTATCTAGACCCCAACACACACAGAGTAGTAATAGTATTAGTAATAATGATAATAAAACATGCCATGCACGCTTTTATTTTTTAAGTCACCCTGTGATCTTTGCAGGACCCCTGATACTGGGGACTTCAGGGGCCACGGGGGCCCGGGACTGTTGACCCCATCGTGGGGCTGTGGGACCCGTCCTGGGACTGTTTCCTGTCTGAAGTCCTCCAACAGTGTTGCATACTTACTTTTCATTCATATCATTCTCCTGCAGCTATCGTGACAGTTTGAGTCAATAGGCACCAAGATTAGCCTGAGGCTGGTCTGAGGAATCTTAGATTAATATCTCAAATCTGAAGGCAGACGAGCACATAACAGAGTGCTTCACTTTGATTCCCTTCATATTTGTTTTCTACCAATCACTGCTGGAGGCAGGGCTCTGTAAGCGCCTCGACAAACTCGACACGAATAAGTAAACCGTAAAAATGCATCTGTAAAGGTATCAACTGTAGAAACCAATGTAGAAAATACACCTTAAAAATCCCCTTTTGACTGCTTGGCAGGTCAGGAACGGGAACGGGAACAGAAACAGGGCTAGGCAGCTCCAGAACGGGAACAGGGCTAGGAAGGTCAGGAAAAGGAACTGGGCTTGGCAGGTCAGGAACGGGGCTAAGCAGTTTTGGAACAGGAACAGAGCTAGGGCAGCCAAGAATATGGCTACCTGGCAGCTGGGGAGCGAGTTCTGTAGTCCTCTCCATGATACAGCCAATGAGGCGGTCCTGACGCTCAAAGGTACCTTGATAATGGCACAATCTCTGCTGGGTGCATTATCCAATTGCAGAGATAAGATAGAAAACGACAAACTGGGGCAGGAGTTAAGGAACTCAGACTCTGGCGCACAGGTTAACAGAAGGTCAAATGAATACAGGGGACAAACACTACACTAAAGACAGAGGGCAGAATCACTACACTCTGTGCCATCTGCCACTGAAGGAGAGCTTTCACAAGATAGTTTCACCCCCCGAATCTTGATGGCCCAGAGATGGCATGACATATCAATGGTGTGTAACAGATCCAAGTGGGACATTCATCAGAATCTTTGTGCGACCTGCTGTGAGACAGATTCTCCATGAGATACTTCCCTCTTTAGCCAATCCTCCGCTCCCTTGTGCAAGCTGTTCGTGAGAAGAGCAGGGTTGTCTGGGCAGAGCCAGCGCACGCGATACTAAGGCTGTGACAATAACCTCCCTAGCAGCTCCTTTTACCAAACGCACACACACACACACACACACACACACACACACACACACACACACACGCACATGCACACACACGCAGGCACACATGCACACCTGCAAGCACATGCACACACACACACACACACACACACACGCACACATGCACACACACCCACACACACACACACACACACACACACACACACACACACACACACACTTGCTTCCTCTCCACTACCGAGGGGCTGCCGAGTTTCTGGTAGGAGGACAGAAGGGGAACACGGGGCATGCCTTTGTGTGATACGGCAGGCAGGAAATGCATAAGGCCAACTTCTCAACTCGCTTGCACTGAAATCAGTTGGGGTTTAGACATATAGTCCCTTACCACAATTACCAGTCTCAAAGGACTTCACAGGCCCACATTCAGCCGAAAAATTTACAAATCATCAAAAACTAGGCAAAGAGGTGGCGTCGGGTCCCTATGTAACTAGAGAGCTCAGAAGGGAGTACGTGTTCAATGGCGGCAGTATGTACTTGCCAAATCGTTATTGTTCTGTAGTACATTTGAGCATTGGAACCTTTTAGGGTTAGGCCTGCTTCAATTAAATACTAGACTACCTCGTATGTCAATCAAAAAAAAAAATTTGAAATTGTTTTGTATTTATGCGGCCATCATTTAATTGGAAATAATATTTGTGTGCATCATTTAAATAATAAGTAGTTACACTGGTGGATGATGATCTCAACTTGATAAAAACACAAACATTTGGCAGCATACACTGTTGATTCGTACTGCAATTATTTTTCACAACAAAAATGGTTCAGATTGAACTCATTCACTAATGGGCCAAAGTCATTGGACAGAGGAAGAGAGAAAGGGAAGGGAATGAACATGGGTTTGCATTGCAGAAAAGGGGACTTCTACATTACATTCTTGGTTTTATCAAGATGTGTTCCTCTGCATGTATGCTTGCGTTGGTGCACGTGTGCGTGCATGGGCCAGGTGTGCGTGCCGAGCACTGAGATGATAGTTCCGTTGCGTGTCACTCAGTTTCTGATCCGGCCAGTCTAGTTTGGTGTGTTCAGGGTTTAGAGTGATACATCCTCCATTACCTGGTTACCTTAGAGGAATGTAAACTACAAGGAATGTTATAAGCCAGGCCTGGGCGAGAGAGAGAGAGAGAGAGAGAGAGAGAGAGAGAGAGAGAGAGAGAGAGAGAGAGAGAGAGAGACACCCAGAGACATACAAGCAGTGCACACACTTTTATGAATGGCCTTCTATCATACCATTCATAAATCCACCAGGTAAAACATGTTTTCCTAGATCTATCTTGCAAAAATAAAATCCTATGTGTGCCTTTTTTATAAAAAAGAAACTTTCTTTTATAAAAAAGAAAAAAGAAAAAAATGCATTATACCTATCATCGCAAAGGATTTATTTTTTTCATTTTTGATGCCAGGGTCATACAACGCTGATAGACAACATGCATGCCCCCCACCCACACAT